>NC_138780.1:66907592-66965092 GCF_965119305.1 Pelophylax lessonae
CGCCCCCTGACTTGACAACAGACCAGAAGGCTGAACATATTCAACAGTATGCGCACTTCCCTCAGCTCTCTACCCAGGTTAGCACCCAACTAGACACACCGACAGAATTAGCGGCGGCTATTAAGGATCACCCAAAAGGGAAAAGCCCGGGACCCAATGGCTTTACAAATGCCTACTACTGTACATTCCATTTAGTCCTAGCTAACCCGATGTGTGCCTATTTTAAATGCTTTGGCCCTAGGGACTACGGTACCACGTTGCCTCCAGTAGGTATAGACCGCTCTTGCTTCTGAACAACATTAAAAATACTAGCGAAGATGCTGGCCAACCGCCTTAAACCTATCCTGCCTACAGTTATTCAACCGAGCCAAAAACAGGGTTTGTCATGCATAGAGAAGTCAGTGATAACTGTGCTATTAAGTTGATTCATTGGGCCCGATTGCAGACCAACCTTCCATCCTGTTTCCTGCTCTCCACAGATGCAAAAAAAAAAACAAACAAACAACAGGCTGTACTGACTAACCTAGGCCTTGGCCCTAATATGGTCACCTGGATAGCATCACTCTATAGTTCCCCAGAGGTTCAGGTTAGGGTGAATGGGGTACTCTCTGATCCGTTCCCCCATTAGTATTGGAATGAGACAGGGATGTCCACTCTCTCCCCTCATAGTCGCACTCACCTTTCCAGAATCTGGTGCCTACTAAATAGTGATGGCAAAAATTAACAGTGCCTGAATAATCCCAAGCTGCTATGAAAAAAAATTACCCTTGGGAAGGAGAAACGGACAAAAATTCCACAGTAAAATGTATTCCAGCGCTAACAGGAACAGGCTAAAAGGGTAAAAGCATCCACTGGAAATCCTGGTCAGAAGAAACCTCTAATAAAAACCTCCATGTTTATTGGAAAAAAAAAAAAAAAAAAGGGGAGTATAAGAACCAAGTCAAGTGCACAATGCAACAAAATGCAAATTAAAATTGGTGTAATTGGGGTCATAAGAAAGGTTGATACCCAAGGCTTAGCTTGACAAGGCGCAGGAGTGCAAAACATGTTGCTATAGCGACGGGACCAACCCTCAGACGCTCTCCTCCCCTCCACCTTGTTCCCTGGCCCTCCTGGGAACAAGCGCGGTGAGTGACTTCATCACCCGGCACCTCATCTGCCTTGTACTGTCTGGAGCGTTCCACGGCTGGGGAACGCGACTGCCTTCCATCTGTCCAGGACACCTTGTCCACTGGCCGGACCGGGTCTCTCCATTCAGATTGACACCCTACCCGGTGAGAGCCTTCATTTGCTCGTTCCACCCTTATGCTGTGGCCATCAATGCAGACAATATCACAGAGAACGGAGGAGGGCTAATTTTAAAAATGTAAACCTTTGTGAGCCCAATCACACCAATTTAATTTGCATTTTATTGCATTGTGCTCTTGACTTGGTACTTATACCCTTCTTTCTTCCAATAAACATAATTGTTTTTTTTTTTTTTTTTTGAGAAGTTTCTTCAAAATTTCTTCTGACCAAGATTTCCAGTGTATGCTTTTACCCTTTTAGCCTGTTCCTGTTAGCGCTGGAATACGTTTTGCTGTGGAATTTAAGCGCTCACCTTTGAGCCTCTGCTTAATAAAATACGTGTAAATGCTATTAGGGACGGTGTGTGGGGTCTGTAGCACAAACTATTTGCCTATGCGAATGATGTTCCGTTTTAGGTCTCAGATCTGTTGATCTCCCTCTCCAATGTTAGTGCAGAATTACAGGATTTCAACTTGCTCTCGAATTTTAAAATTAATTACAGCAAATTGGCGATCCTACCCGACTGTCTCTTCAGACTTGAGTACACGGCTGCAATCCTCATTCACATGGTGCAATACCTCCTTGAAATACATGGGCATTCACCTTCCACCCCACTGTTCTCAGTTATATACCTATACAATTATGTCCCAATGCTTTCCACTACAAGAACAGATCTGCAAAAATGGGACGAGGCGACCTTTTCGTGGATGGGCTACGTCAGTGTTCTAAAGATGAATGTGTTACCCAAGGTTCTTTTCTACCTGCAAATAGTGCCGTTTCTTTACCCAGATCCTTCTTCTCGAGCCTAAACAGCCTGTTTCTGGGGGGCGTGGTCTAACAGCAGATGTAGCCTGGATGCTTGCTGTGTCATCTCTGCCGAGAACCCGACCAATGATCCTGTGGGTAATTAACCAAGCCACCCAACCAGTCTCCAACCTATGCTGTGGGCTTCCTCAGACTCCAGGCTTCCCCCTCATACCCGCCGTGTGTGCCGCCAACATGTCTAAAAGGCTCAAAGCCATGATGGCACAGCGCTCCACAAAGGAGAAGTATAAGGAGGCCGCACAGAGACCTTTGTCTTGGGCACTTGTTAAAGACTCACCTGTTCCTGCTACTCAACCAGAGGACTCTCAGGGGATCAATCTGATGCGGATAACACCGTTCCCCTGGAAGATGCTGCTGGAACATTTATTGACTGGAACACTGAGTACATATAGGAACATATTTGCTATGCCTTCTGCTGACCATGAGGACCCTGAACCTACACTAAGGGATATTTTAATCAGCAGTCACCTCCTGCAACTCTTTCATAACTGCCCTAACAGATGAAATTAAGGGGGGTTAAAGCAGAGATCGCAATCCTCAGGCAGGATATGCTGAAGTGAAGAGACAGCACATCAGCATTAGAGGGGCGGGTCAGCACCATTGAAGAGGATATGGAGCCAGTACATAGAGGTTAGATATAATGTCCACCTCACTGCCCAGCATGCTGCCCACTATCTCGAGAACAGAATGCACTGCAACAATGTGTGCCCCATTGGTATTCCAGAGTGGAGGGTAAGAACCCCGTTGCTTTCATTGAGCAGTGGTTAATCTCATTGAGCAGTGATTAATCTCTGTATTCGGTAAGGAGTCCTTTTTACCCATGTTTGCCATAGAGCGAGCACAGAATGCCTGCACATCCCTTACCACCTGGCAATCATCCATGTCCATTCTTATTCAAGCTCTTGAATTATAGACAGGCATGCCATTCTCTCTAAAGCTAGAACTGCGAGTGGCACGCTGGTCATTGATAATTCCAAGATATCACGGTTTCCAGACTTTTCCGCTGATCTAATTTCTTTGATCGTCCTGCAGCCGCTACACAATGGCTGGACAGAGAAGAAAGATCACTTTGTGTCAACATGACTCTGCCCACCTACAGCCTGAAGTTTCCTTATGAAAGCTGCCCTGTAATGCTCATCGGAGGTCTCTTGTTTTCCCTTCAGACCCTGGCTTTTTCCTGTGCCTAGGCAGAAATGAAAGAATACCGTTATACCACAAGCACCGTAGCTGCCAGTCTTCTGCTAATAGTGAAGCTTCGCAACAGCTATCAATGCTTCTACCCTTCCACACTATGGAAGTCCTATGCGGACTACTTGTTTCTCTGGTACAACTGTAATGGGGCCTGTTGGGCCTATATAGGTTTTGGAGTTATTTTTTCTTTATACGGTTACGATGCTATGCCAATGAGTCTTCTATTTCCGTGTCAGGGTGATCGGCTTCCGTGTCAGGGTGACCTGACCAGGAGCAGAGCACGGGATCAGTGGCTGCGTGCGAGTGAGAGGAGCGGGTGTGTGACCGACCGCGTGTGAGTAACCCCCCCCAGTAGAGCAGCGGCGGCGAGCGGTGCTAGAACCCCCCAGAAGTAAAAGCGGGCGGGTCAGAAACCCCACCCTCCCTTGTTGCAGGCGGCGAGCTTTGCAGTAAACCCCCACACCCCCCCCCCCCCCCAGCTTTCAGTGCTGTCACAATTTGAATGACAATTGCGCAATCATGCTACACTGTACCCATATAACATTTTTATCATTTTTCTCACACAAATGGAGTTTATTTCTTACAAAAAAAAAAAGGCTGAGATATATCTCTGGAAAGCTATTGGAGGGAATAAGGGATTATATACACAAGACTTTAGTAATAAAAACTGTATAATTAGCAGTAATCAGCATGGATTCATGAAAAATAGTTTGCCAGACCAATCTATTAACCTTCTATGAAGAAGTGAGCTGCAATCTAGATAAAGGAAGGCCTGTGGATGTGGCTTATCTGGATTTTGCAAAGGCATTTGATACTGTTCCCCACAGGCGTTTACTGTACAAACTAAGCTACGTAGGTATGGACCATAGGGTGAGTACCTGGATTAAAAACTGGCTTCAGGGGCGAGTCCCAAGGGAGGTGATAAATAGGGAGTACTCAAAATGGTCTGGTGTGGAAAGTGGGATCCCCCAAGGATCTGTCCTGGGACCCACCCTGTTTAATTTATTCATAAACGATCTAGAGCAGTGGTTCTTAACCTTGTTGGAGGTACTGAACCCCACCAGTTTCATATGCGCATTCACCGAACCCTTCTTAATTGAAAAAATAAAATATGATTTTTTCAAATTCAAAACATAGGTATATATTTATACATAGGTGCACAAAATGAACAAAACGATTAAAAAATAAAACCATAAAAAAAAAGGCTCCATAGCTCAGGGGTTAGAGCACTGGTCTTGTAAACCAGGGGTCGCGAGTTCAAATCTCGCTGGGGCCTCCCTGCAAGTGTTGGCGACTGTATCTCAAAAAACAAAACCATTAAAACATGGGGTGTCAGGAGGGCATACTATGGGGTATCAGGAGGGCACACACTGGGGGGGCTGGGAGGACATACCATGGGGTGTCAGGAGGGAACACACTGGGGGGAGGTGTTGGGGAGGGCATTCCATGGGGTATCAGGAGGACATACACTGGGGGGGGGGTTTGGGAGGGCATACCATGGGGTATCAGGAGGGCACACACTGGGGGGGTTGAGAGGACATAGCATGGGGTGTCAAGAGGGAACACACTTTGGGGAGGTGTTTGGAGGGCATACCATGGGGTGTTAGGAGGGCACACATTGGGGGGAGGTGTTGGGAGAGCATTCCATGGGGTATCAGGAGGGCACACACCAGGGGGTATTCACAATGCTTTATTGAGCTAAATGAAAAGGACATGCATTTCCATCTGTCAGCTAACAGCACCTCTATGCTAAGCTGCAGTAACTCAGCAGACGTAGCATAGAGGTCCTTGTAAACGAATTCACCATGTACAGCTAGCTGAGCCTACCTCCAGGAACATTCACTCGGCTCCCTCTGCTCATCTGCTCACACTTCCCTCTTCCAGGCAGGCGCGATCTCCGTGGTCAGGTACATCCCCATCCTGCCCACTCACGCAGCAAACAGCCTGCAGGAGATAGGCTGGAAACCTGCTGGGGGAGGTACAGGGGGCGGAGTGTCAAGTGTCTATGTGTAATGGCTGTGAGTTGTCCCGACCGCAGCTCTGATTTCCCGGGGTGCGCTCGGCCTCACAATCAGTAATATTTTCTCGGGGGGAGCAATTGCCCCTTTGTCCCCCCCGCCGAACCCCGGAGACTGACTCACCGAACCCCTGGGGTTCGATCGAACCCAGGTTAAGAACCACTGATCTAGAGGATGGGATAAAACAGCTCAATCTCCATATTTGCGGACGATACTAAATTAAGCAGGGCAATAACTTCTACACAGGATGGGAAAACCTTACAAGAAGGCCTGAACAAAATAATGGGGTGGGCATCTACATGGCAAATCAGGTTTAATGTTGGAAAATGTAAGATAATGTACTTGGGTGCCAGAAATACGAGCGCAAGTTACTCACGAAGGGGAGAGCCTTTGGGGGAATCTAAGATGGAAAAAGGACCTGGGGGTCCTAGTAGACAAGCTCAGCAATGGCATGCAATGCCAAGCTGCTGCAAGCAAAGCCAACAGAATACTGGCATGTATAAAAAAAAAGGGGGATTCACTCCAGAGATAAAATAATTCTCCCACTCTACAAAAGACTCTGGTCCGGCCGCCATCTCGAGTATGCCATCCAATTCTGGGCACCGGTCCTCAGGAAGGATGTGCTGGAACTGGAGAGAGTTCACAAAAGGGCAACAAAGCTAATAAAAGGGAATGGAGGACATCAGCTATGAGGAAAGACTGCATTGAACTTCTCTCTGAGGGGAGACCCTTGGGAGGTGATAGGATATCTAGGGATGCACCGAACCGATATAAGGATCGGATATTGGGGCCAATACTGCCACAATAGCTGGATCGGTAACATTAACAGATCCACGGGCCGATGCGGTTTTGTTGCAGCAGAACCTACCACGGTGTCTGCTGAGTACCGGCTCAGCCGTCCCTTACTTGCACGGAGCCGCTACTTCCTGTATTGGTCCGGCTCACAGGCGGAGTGATATCAGATGCACTCCGCCTTTCAATGGAGGAGCCATACACATGAAGCAGCGGCTTTGCTCTGTACTGCAGCCGCATATGCTTTATGTGTGTAGTTCCGGATCGGTACCGGTATCGGCAGATACACAATGCCAGATATCGGTATCGGGACAAAGTCGGATCGGTGCACCACCAATGATATCAATGTACAAATACCATACAGGTGACCCTAGCATAGGGAACAAACTTTGCAGCGAAAGGGAATATGAAAAAAGGACACGCAGCAATTCACTAAAATTACAAGAAAAGGTTTAACCCATAAAACGGTGTAACGGTCCTTTCGCACGGGCTTTCCGATCAGGCCCGCCTGTCAGTTTTTCAGGCGGAACCGATTGGATGCTCCATGTACGCCTATGGAGCAGTGGATGCCAGCTGAGACATGTCCGCTGACACCAACAGCTATCCGATTCGATCCTGTCCATGAAATCCAGGAGGAATGGCAACCCTATTTTTCATCCGACTGGAGGATCAGATCAGATAGGATGGAATGAAAACAGACAGGTGGTCCGTTTTCATCCAATCTCTCGTGTGAAAAGGGCTTAAAGCTTTAAAAGCTGAACTAGATGCAGCTATAGAGTAAAGCATACATACACCATTAGCTTTATGTCATTTATACACACGTAGGGGAATCCCTTTTTACTATATGGAGACTCGAATACCAAATTCCCCCTGCACTGGGTAGATTTGGTCCTGTGTCAGCTACCCAACCACCAACTTCCTGTAGTTCTTACATCAACCCATTAAAACAATACTGCCTTATGGACAGCTGGAGGGACCTTCATTCCTATGGACACGATTTCAGTCACTATTCCCACCCCCACAATACCTGGTCCAAAAGATACCATATCCTAATTCAAGGGACTCTCTTACCATGTCAGATCTTGTGATATATTGAATATCCCTTGGTCAGACCATGATGCATTCAGGCCAACTCTACATAGCATCTGCACCAGATGAAAAAATGGCCAGTGGACATGCAACCATTATCATGAGGGACCCTCGCATACAGTTAAAAATTCAATAACCGAATACTGTAACCCTTTTGGGCATGTTACCCTCTGCAATCCTTAAGTCAAGCCATAATTTTGCAAGTATACAACTCCTTCCTAACGCCAGATCCCTACACCCTCATGAATATGCTGTAAAATGGAAAGAGGATAGGAATCTACACTCTAACTGGAGCGTATTTTGGACACATTAGTCCAGGGTTTAACCACTTAAGCCCCGGAAGATTTTACCCCCTTCCTGACAAGGCCCTATTTTGCGATTCGGCACTACATGACTTTAACGGACAATTGCGCGGTCGTGCCCCCTGAAATCATTTGGTCCGGCCCCCCGTGCCACTTGGTCTGTCTGTTGCAGCTGAGCTGTCAGAACAGAGCCAATGTTTCTTGTATAGTTCCGGCTCCTTTCTGTCTGAGTGAGTCACAGGTGGAGTGATATCAAATGCAATTCGCCTGTGAGGAGAATGACAGATACAGGAACCTCTATCTTCCTCCAGTGCGGCGCCGCTCCTGAGTCTTTAGCCAGCAGTACCCCCAGCAGTACCAGCCAGCACTGCCAGCCTGAGCCAGCAGTACCAGCCAGCAGCACCCTCAGCACAGCAGTTCTTTTCAAAACTTAGGACGGCAAAGGGTTGACTGCGCTCCAGACTGACCGAAAACCTGGAAAACCAGTCGCAAGTAGCAACATCATCAATACCAGCTAACATCACACACCTCACCAAAGAGACGCAGGTCCAACCATCATATTAGGAGGTGAGGTATTAAATGTTTGACCAAATATAACAGGCTAATTTTTAAGTTTATAATTTTGTACGGCCCCCGAATGATGTTATAAATATCCAAATGGCCCTTGGCAGAAAAAAGGTTCCCCACCCCTGCTCAAGATAGTGGTTGCATATCCATCGGCCATTTTTTCATCTGGTGCAGATGCTATGTAGAGTTGGCCTGAATGCATCATGGCCTGACCAAGGGATATTCAATATATCACAAGATCTGCCATGGAAATGGTAAGAGTCCCTTGAATTAGGATATGGTATCTTTTGGACCAGGTATTGTGGGGGTGGGAATAGTGACTGAAATTGTGTCCATAGGAATGAAGGTCCCTCCAGCTGTCCATAAGGCAGTATTGCTTTAATAGGTTGATGTAAGAACTACAGGAAGTTGGTAGTGTTGGTGGTTCGGTAGCTGACACAGCACCTAATCTATCCAGTGCAGGGGGAATTTGGGATTCGAGTCTCCATATAGTAAAAAGGGATTCCCCTACGTGTGTATAAATGACAAAGCTAATGGCGTGTTTATGCTTTACTCTACAGCTGCATCTAGTTCAGCTTTTAAAGCTTTAGGTAGTTTACTGATTTATAAAAGATTATCTATGTTTATTTTCTACTATGCCCTGGTTCACACATGCGGTGCAGAAAATGCAGCAATACCTTCATATTTCCCACACCGAATTGCAATCATGTTTGCGATTCTCTGCAGATGTCAATACAAAAGTTGAGGACATCCCAAACGTATTGCAATTGTGTTGGTTTGCCCTCACTGGATTGCGTGGTAAAACCATTGTCGTGGGGCTCCAAAAAAAAAAAAAATGTGCCTGCACTTCTTTGGTGGGATGCGGCGCAAACAGGCTCAGCACTGAATCGCATATGAATTGCACAACAATGCGGTACGATTCACATGTGGTTCATAGTGTGAGCCAAAGCTCGTTTGACTGTACATCTTCTGTGGATCACAGGAGTGCAGTTGGTTTGTTTTTTTTTCGCTTCCTGCGACCCATTTTAAGCAGAGAGCGGGCCAAAGTTGACATTACAGAGTTGGTCTAGGCTCGGGCATCATGATCATAGAGTTGGGATCCGCCCACATACCTGGACCGGCACCGGACCGATGAGAGCCTGAGCCAGCTGCTCCCGCCCCCTCCACAGCCCAGTGTTTCAGTGAGTGAGGATGGGGCAGAGCAGAGAGCTGCTGATCGACAGGAAGCAGCTCTCTGCTCATGGAGCTGTGAGAACCGAGTGATTGGCGGTGTTTGATTGCTCAGTGTTCGAGGCGAAAGGGCACAGAGGCAGCATCAGACCGATGCTGCATCCACCCAAGTATGAATCTTAAAAAATTTGAGAAAAAAAAAAACCCACACCTCTTTAACCGCTTGCCGACCGCCGCAAGTAGATTTACTGCGGCGGTCAGCCCCTGCCAGGCAGAGTGACGTTAATTAACGTCACTAGCCTGGGAGGGTCTGGGGAGCGAGCGCGCGCCCGCGCGGTCACGGACCCCCCCGCGCGTGTGACCAGCGGACCCGATGTCCGCCGGCCACTCTGCGATCGTCGGGGGAGAGGGAGAATGTCAGGCAGCTTGTGTAAACAAGCTGCCTGTCATTCTCCTCGCTGTAAAGACACTGATCACTCGGATCTAGTATGTAGATCCGTTGATCAGTGTCCTTACAGCTAGAGCCACAGCCAATCACAGTAGAAACCACGCCCCTAGGGACACACAGCCCCTCCCTCCCAAATAAAGTTAACCCCTTCACTGCCAGTGTATTTTTACAGTAACAGTGCATATGTATAGCACTGATTACTGTAGAAATGTCACTGGTAACCCCAAAAGTGTCAAAAATGTCAGTCAAGGGTCCGATCTGTCCGCCGCAATGTCGCAGTACCGCAAAAAAAAAAAATCACAAATCGCCGCCATTACGCGTTAAAAAAAAAAAAAAAAAAAAAAAAAAAACACACCAAAAATGACAAAAATCTTTCCCTTTGTTAGTAAACGCGATAACTTTTGCGCAAACCAATCAAAATACGCTTTTTGCAATTTTTTTTACCAAAATATAGGTAGGATAAAACAAATTGGCCAAAAATTTTAAAAAATTTTGATTTTTACATTTTTTTTTGGGGAATTTCATATAAAAAAATGTGAAAAATATTGCTATTTTTGCAAAATTGTCGCTCTTTTTGTTTATAGCGCGTGATCAAAAAATCGCACAGGTGATCAAATACCACCAAAAGAAAGCTCTGTTTGTGGGAAAAAAAAGGACGTCAAATTCGTTTAGGTACAGCGTCGCACGACCGCGCAATTGTCCGTTAAAGTCACGCAGTGCCGAATCGCAAAATACCCCCTGGTCTTTTAGCAGGAAAATCCTCCGGGGCTTAAGTGGTTAAAATGATATATACTCACTCATTCTTTAAATTTTCCACTGAAGTTGCTTTTTTTTGTTATTTGAGCTCATACCTAAATTACTGGAAAGTCTGCATAGATAATCTGAGTTTTAAACATTTCTAGCTGAACCCCATTTATCTTTATTATTCTTTAGCCTAACTAAGGCTGGCCATACATGTTCAATTTTCTTGTACAATTTTCTGTTAGATTTACCACAAACCACATAATATGAGGTCAAAGCTAAAACAACATTTTCACTTGTATCCAATTAGGCAGGCCTTTGTACTACATAGTTGAAGGTAGATTTCTAGAAAATTGTACAGAAAATTGTAAGGAAAAATTGTATAGTGTATGGCCAGCCTAAGAGCATAAAAAAGGTAAACTTTAACCACTTCCATACAGAGCAGTTACACCCCCTTCCTGCCCAGACCAATTTTCAGCGCTCTCACACTTTGAATGATAATTACTCAGTCATGCAACGCTGTACCCAATCAAATCTTTTATCTTTTTTTTCACACAAATAGAGCTTTCTTTTGGTAGTATTTAATCACCACTGGGTTTTTTTTATTTTTTGCGATACAAGTGAAAAAAAAAAAAAAGCGAAAATTTTGAAAAAAAAAAAACCTAAATTTTTGTTTTAGTTTCTATTATAAAATTTTGCAAATAAGTATTTTTTTTTTTCATATATTTGGGCCAAAATTTATACTACTACATACCTTTGGTAAAAATAACCCAAATTAGTGGTTATTATTTTGTCTGTGTGAAAGTTATAGGCCCCTTTCACACAGGCGGACCCGTTCAGATCCGCCTGTCCGTTTTTTGGCGGATCTGAACGGTCCCCCCATGCATCTCTATGGGGGATCGGATGTCAGCGGAGACATGTCCGCTGACATCCGATCCGTCAAATCTGGACGGATGGAAACCCTATTTTCACATCCGTCCAGCGGATCGGATGAGAATGGACCGACGGTCCGTTCCCATCCGATTTTCCCCATAGAGATGCATGGGGAACTGACAGCTGTGTCTCCGCACACAGCGCGGAGACACAGCTGTCCTCCTGCTGCTCAGTGGGGGATTGGCGGCTCGATCCCCCGCTGAGAAAAACTGAATCCGTCTGATGGACGGATAGTGTGAAAGGGGCCTTAGAGTCTACAAGCTATGGTGCCAATCATTGAAAATTGATCACACCTGATGTACCGACGGCCAATCTCATTTCTTGAGGCCCTGAAATGTCAGGACACTACAAATAACCTCCAAATTACTCCCTTTTGGCAAGTAGACATTCCAGGGTATTTATTAAGAGGCATTGTGAGTTTTTTGAAATTTTTTCCCAACAATTCTCGGGAAAATTAAGAATTTTTTTTTTTTTTTTTTTTTTTTTTTTTTTTTTTACACAAAATGGTCATAATTTCTCACACACAGTATATGCATACTTGCAATTACACCCCAAAATATATTCTGCTACTCCTCCCGAGTATGGCAATACCACATGTGTGAGACTTTTACACAGCCTGGCCACATACAGAGGCCCAACATCCAAGGAGCACCCTCAGGTGTTCTAGGAGCATAAATTACATATATAATTTCCTAATGACCTATCACACTTTTGAAGGCCCTGGAACCCCAGGACAATGGAATTACCCAAACAATTACCCCATTTTGGAAAGCAAACACCCCAACGTATATTCTATGAGGCATAATGAGTCTTTTGAACATGTCCTTTTTTTCCCAGAAGTTTTTGGAAATTGTGGAAAGAAAATGAAAAAAAATGTTTACATAAACAAAGTTGTCAATTTATAAGAGATTTCTAACACATAGCAAGTATATAGCAAAAATGACACCCCAAAATACATTCTGCTACAGCTCCTGAGTATGGCGATACCACATATGCGAGACTTTGTCACAGCATAGCCACATACAGAGGCCCAACATGCAAGGAGCACCGTAAGGTGTTCTAGGAGCATAAAATTACACATATAATTTCATTACAACCTATCACACTTTTGAAGGCCCCGGAACCCCAGGACAATGGAAACCCCCACAAAATGACCCCATTTTGGAAAGCAAACACCCCAACACATAATCTAGGAGGCATGGGCTGGAGACAGGTACCCGGGCACGCTGGAGACAGGTACCCGGGCACGCTGATGGGCTGGAGACAGGTACCCGGGCACTCTGATGGGCTGGAGACAGGTACTCGGATACTTAAATGGGCAGAAGACAGGTACACTGAGTACCTATCTGCAGCCCAATAGAGTACCTGATACCCTGATGGGCTGGAGACAGGTACTCTGGTACACTGATGGGCTGCAGAGAGGTACTCTGGTACTCTGGGCTGGAGACAGGTACTCGGGTATTCTATAGGGATACAGAGAGGTACTCGGGTACTCTGGTGACAGATACTCGGGTACCCGAGTACCTGTCAAGAGTACCCGAGTACCTGTCATCAGAGTACCTGATGGGCTGGCGACAGGTACTTTGATGGGCTAGTGACAGGTACTTTGATGGGCTAGTGACAGGTACTTTGATGGGCTAGTGACAGGTACTTTGATGGGCTAGTGACAGGTACTTTGATGGGCTAGTGACAGGTACTTTGATGGGCTAGTGACAGGTGCCATTTATTGGGGGGGGGGCAATCAGTGTGTTTTGGGGTGCACTGTAATCGGTAACTAGCTGTTACTGCAATCTCCTCCTCACACAGGATCAGTGTGTGAGGAGGAGAACACGGTGACAGCTAGTTACAGTGTTCTCTGTTGACATTCTGTGACCGGCTGTGATTGGACACAGCCGGTCACGTTGTAAAGAGCCAATTTCATTGGCTCTTTACCCTGATCAGGGATGAACTGTGATCCCCGATCGCCACTCCCTGGGGAAGCGCACGAGCGGCGTGCACGAGGGAAGTGCATGTGGCCGGCTGTGATTGGACACAGCCGGTCACATGTTAAAGAGCCATTTTTTTAATAGCTCTTTACACCGATTGGGGATGGGCTGTGTCCCAACGGACATGCCACATCCCCAAATGCCGCACTGCGTGCTCCGGGGGGGGGGGGGCTGGAGAGCAGCAGATCCGGGCGGACGTCATGACGCCCGCATCGAGGGAAACTTCCTGCCGGCGTCAATTGTCTATGGCCCGGTAAGGAAGTGGTTAGTCATACAAAAACTTTTTTTTTTTTTTTTTAAACAATTTCTTCTAACCTGCTCTGTGCAGTACTTTTCTTTTGCGAAGAGCAGCCCTGACCCTCCTCTTCTGGGGTACCCCATCAGCGCTCTGGACCCCGCCCCCTCCCCACTGAATGCCCCCATAGCAAGCGTTCTCACTCCCAAGCCCCGCTCTGTGTCCATTGACATTGTCAATTGACGTGTGTCAATGAGAAGGGAGAGAACCGGGAAAAGCAGCTGCTCTCACGCACAACACTGGATTGAGTTTGGGCTCACAGATCTTTTACTTTCATATGTAGAATGCATGAAGGTAAATAACTAACTTTCAGCCTTTAGAATCACTTTAAAGTAGAACTATAGGAAAATTTCCCCAATTGGGTAGATTAGGAGAGGGTTATAACCCCTGTCAGATTTTCCTTTACTTTCTGTCCCATAACCAAAACAGGAAGCGAGAGAAAATCCCTGCAAATTTAGGGAGTCTCTTGGGCCCCCGAAGGTTACCAGAACTAGTGTCCCCATTAGAAGATTTTACCTCTATTTGTGAAATTAAAAGAATAGCCCAAATTGTGGGTTGTCTCCAGAAAAGTAATAAACAACCTCTCATAACACCCCACTGTAAAAAAATTACCTAAATCATATAACAAATAATAAATAGCGATCAGTAAGTATTTTAAAGATTAATTCAGAACAGTGAAAACAATCCTCATTTATAAGCAATATGCATCTTTTCCATCAAATCAATGTTAATAGATTCCAGAAGGGGCTAGAACAATGCTAGAAATTCAAAGCATGAAGTGTTAAAGTTCATTAAAATGTCAGTGCAAAAATAACAGACTGCTAATAGCTGTGTTCCAATTGTGCAGGAAGGATGATGGGATTATCCGACTCCACAAGCACCTCAAGTGCTCACTATGTGAGAGTCTCACTCGCCAAAATGGTTATGCCTCAAATATAAATGCTCAGCATAAATATCAGAATTCACCTTTTCTTCTGAAAAGTCTTCCCATAAACTGGTATAAAATAATAATCCAGTGGTTCCTCAGATATTGGGCAAAGAAAAAAAAAGGTAACTTGCATAGTGTATTACCAACATCAATAACTACTCACAAAGATTTCAAAGGCATATCAGATATCCCAGCTGATCACCTAGCAGTGCTATTGGCTGTCCCACACAACTTTGGCAACACCTCCAGGATAATGTGTAGTGTCAATACAGATGGTCGTGCAGCTACCCACCAACGCAATGCTTCATCCAATGAAGTTTTCAAAGGCTTTCGCCCTACCGGCCAAGGTGATACATACAGGCAGCGCCCTGCTGGTGGAGGGAGTGCCAGCTCTGCCCATATACCAGGCAATGCAGAGACATTGCTTTACAGCAAGATATAAAGGAGGTGGTAAGCACCTCAAGCAGTGACTATGTCCCCTGATTATTGCACAAGCTGGCCTGGCTGGGGATAAGCCAAGTTGGATTGCAGTCACAATTTTACACGGTGCTGCGGTTTATCTACTGCCTATGCAATGTACTGCCATTTGCTTGAGTCTGATTGGTGACAAGGTTTCACCTGCTATATGCATTATATGACTGTTTGCTCCTGCCATTATTTTACAGTACCTAATGTCCTCTCCTACTGCTTTGCATGATTGCCATTCATCTGTTAGCTGCCTACGCTTGCTGTACACATCAGAGGTGGCTGCTCTATTACCAACCTCATTGGACCACTATTTATCTCATAGAAGCCACATAGATCAAGGGACACTTCGGACACTTGAACCAAGTCTTGCCCTCTATCCCTGAAGGGACTAGGGTTTTTCTACATTTCCTTATTGCTGAGGTCCTACCCATGGAAGTGGCAGAGCTGCAAGTTGAGTTTAATTCATGCTAGGCCAAACTATTAAGCATAGGGTAAAGCTGTTCGCACACCCAGCTATTGGGTCTTCACTTATTGTGGTTATTCTATATGCTCTACTTGATATTGGGAAACTCCAACATAGCTGCGCATGACTGGGTCCCCGGGAATATATTTTAAATGTGACAACATTGTCAATTTTATTACAAATGATGAAGGTTATTTGTTTTTCTGATTTACTGCATTTGTTACAATTTTTTTTTTAATTTAATAAAAGCTCCCTTTGGAACTACTCTGGTAAATTTTTCTCCCATCTTTGGCAATAGCGTCTGTACCTGTTCCGAGGACACCACGGGGCTACTTTAGCGAGTCAGTACCCTTCTATATGCTGGTGTAACGTTAGAAAACCATACCCCGTGAGAAATCCATACCCACGTCACTTCCTGTCAGGAACAGCTGAGCAGCGTAGCAGTGCGCATGCCCACAGCTCAGGATACGTCATTGAACAGCTGAGGAGCTGTCTAGTGCGCATGTACGAAGGGTATGGACTCAGGTGTTGCCGCGGGTACATTAAAAGAGCTTGGCTGCAATAGGAGTCATCTCCGTTCCTACCCCTGTAACTTCCCTGATCTTGGCTAGTAAATATAAAAGCGGCGGCGGGTGTATGAAATCTAAATGACAGAGATCTCGGCTCCGTGATTTATCTTTTCATACACCTACCGCCGCTGTTATATTTAGTAGCTGAGATCAGAGGAGTGACAGGGATAGGAGCGGAGATTATTCATATTGCAGCCGAGCTATTTTACTGTAAACGCCGCAAGTGTAACGTTACACAGTGCCGTGAAAAATCCAATCCCTCCGAGCATACGCACCAGTCAGCTCCTCAGCTGTTCAATGACGTAGGTGCACCGAAAGTGACGGGGGTATGGATTTTTAACGGGTATGGTTTTTTCACGGAACACCGGACAGCATGTTTTTGTAACTTACCTGTTCAGATAGGATCCTCTTTATAAATGGTTATAGAACCCTACATTTTTTCCAGCTTCTGAGTGTATAGTACGTGAGGTCAGGCTGTTAAAGGTGCAGATTGGGCTGACAACAGAGTGGGGCTGTTTAACCAAAGGCAAAATACACGGTTCACTTTGAAAGGCACAATGTCATTTGTAAGGGAATATTTTCCAGAGCTTAGGGTTTGTGGTAATTTTTTACTTTGCAAATACCACCCAATTATGTGCAAGAAATAACTGCAATTTTGCTTGCACTTTATTGGATGATAAGAGGTCAGTTGAGCTTCAACTCATTCACTAAGCTCAGGGGAAAATTTCCTTGCTAAGTGAACAGTCTAAACTGCCTTTAGTACATTAACCCCAGTGCCTCTGCTGAACTGAAGAGACAAACAACGGTCAGCCCTGCTTGCTGGATTATAGACCTCTGCCTAGCCCCAACTCCTTTCTGTAGTACTTCACATGCATACATTGGAGTTCTTTCCCAACCGAAACAAGGCTCTCAATAGCCTGCTAACACATTGTATATGGAATGGGCTCTTGGGTGTGTAGTACTGAAGAATGTTCTACTTCAGTAAGATCTGCCCTGCATGAATTTTACAAGCATGCTGCTGATGTCACATGGGAAATCAAAATTTACTTCTTGCTACAGGAACAAGAAAAAAAAAAAAAAAAAAAAAAAAAAAAAAAAAAAGATTGGATAAGCTGTAAAAAGGAAAAAAAAGTGGAAGTTTAGGGTTAAATATGGGCAGGGCCTTAATCTATTAGTTAGACTAATTGAAAACTAAACACTCTTAGTTATGCTTTTATGTTAGCAGATATTGACTAGGAAGGCTAAAAAGAACCATTAGACTTTAGATAGGCAAGCAATATCAAACCAACACCCAGACTAAAGTCTTCAGAGCTCTCCATAAACATGTTTATAGGTCTCTGAAGAGGGTACAGATTTACGGTAATGGAAAAGAGGGGATGCGGGGCTAGTTATGAGAAAGAAAGAAAAAAAAAAAAAAAAAAAAGGAAGAAAGGAGCAGTCAGCACATGTAGTGAACCTTATGATTTCATATTTTCAAAAACAAGGGGTTAAGATGGATACCTGTATATGCACTGGTTTCTCCTGGCTGTGCTCATTTCCTCATGTTGGCTGACCCAGCCGGGTGTCAAATGTTACAATGTTTTGTGGTTTCCTGTATCCTCTGAGTGACCCAAGAGTTATGGGTAACGAGGCTGTAATGGTTCATGTCTTTCCTGTCGTTTTCAGCCTGTTACTGCCCCCTACCGGTCAACCAACATAAAAAGGGGCTGCCTTAAAGCCCCTGGGTTGTTCCCTGGGGTATTTCTGCCAAGATGTAGCTGAATACTCTGCTGGAGTGGTCACCGGCTTTGGGGGGGGGGGGTGATAGAAGCCTAATCGGGGTTCCTGGAGAGGGTTTTATGCCTGGGGACCTTATGGACTTGTAGCTGTTAATCATGGACTTACTGCCTTTGTGGATTATTAGTCCTGACTCCTATGATAGACAGCAATGTGACCGGGACGTCTACCGTCTATCATAGGCGCCGGGACTTCAGATGACAGCGGCCGCTCGTCCTCCCTTCTCTCCGCCCGCCCCCGCTCTGTGTAATGGCGCTGGCGAGGCTGCAATAACTGACACTGCGCTGGCGAGGCTGCATTCATGGGCACTGGTGAGGCTGCATTGCTCGACACTGCACTGATGAGGCTGCATTCATGGGCACTGGTGAGGCTGCATTGGATTTAAAAAAAAAAAGTTCTGAGTTCAAAGTTGTTTATTTGAAATTTAAACTTTTTTTTCTGAAATGTCCTTCTTAAAATTGAGGTGCGTGTTATACGCCGATAAATATGGTAATTTTTATAAACAATTTGTTTTTCTTCTTCTCTCCTTCCTTTTCTTTTTCCCCCCCCTTTTCTTTTTCTCCCTTTTAGTGTTGTCTTAACTTTTCAGCATAACTATGACTATTAATAGATCAGATAGACTCCAATGCATCTTTGACCAAATAGTTAAAAATAGAGATCATTTTAGTGATACTCAAGCTCCAGCAGATCATACCTTAGCAGAAGACAAACCACCCCACACAAAGGCCTTCGAAATTGACATGCTACAGAATGCAAAAGAATATGAAACCAAATATGGGATTTTACTTTTTTGCAGAGGTATCTAGAATTAGGCATTACCCTTAGAGGATTGCATATCAAGAAGCAATGTGACTTCTTGGATGACGACCTAACCAAAGAATGGCAGTTACTAGCACGGTCAAATGGATGAGGCTTATAATCAAACAGAAAGAAAACTAGCAATAGCACAAAAAAGGGTGCATGTATAAAATACAACTCTTCATGTCTGTATTCCAAATGGCGAAAAGTATTCGAGGATAATGGGAAAAAAAAAAAAAAAAAAAAAAAGAAGGGGGGGGGGGGAGAAGATTCTCTGGTTGATAAAGTTAAAAACTGGAGTGGGATATCAGACTACAATAAAAGTCAAGCATTTGACTGGACATCCCATCCATGTTAATGGATTAGGCGACAAACAGGGCCTTAAAAGAACACCACACAATTTTGAAAATAGTACAGGCAAAAATAAATCCAATAAGAAGAAACAGAATAGATACCAATGGGCAGTCTCCACTGAGCCAACTCAGCATCCAATTTCCCAGGAAGTCCCACCCAAGGTTCAACATGACATGTCGTCTCCCCCTGACACTTACCAGTTCCTCCACCAATCAGAATGTAGACAATGATCCACCAATTGTCATTGTGACTACTCAAACTGATTCTCCAACTATCAGCCCCGTATGGGCACCACCATCTGATAAGCCCACAGATTCCACTAGCTCTAGATTTCCCATCTCTACACACAATAGGTGCAGTCCGCCATCTTGTGACTTGGATACTTGCATATCAGAGGGGAGCACGCCTTAAATTAGAAGCCTTAAGATATGGCCATAACGATAATTCACAAATTCTAGTTGATTCATAATTGATGCATCCTCTAAAAGGGAGTCCGAAAAGAAAAGAAAAACTAGACGAGGTCGATAAGGGGGGGGGGGGGGGGGGGTCGACATTGAAGATTGAAAAAGAAAGAAAAAAAATTGATGCAATATAGTCGAGAGCACTATGAAGAGCTCTCATTTATCTTCATACTCCTACAGGAGCAGAGCTTTCTTTAATAATGAAATGCCCGAGGTCATACCCACCCCCCCCCCCCCACCAGACTGTATAAATGGATTAAGGTCCTTTTTTAAAAAATAAATGTATTCAGTCCTTTACCATTATAATACATTATGTTGATGGTAATAAAACTAAGGATGTCCATTCTGAGATAGCGATACAGGACAAGTCCATCCATTCAGAAGAGAATATGCTACAGGTTCTACGAGAACTATTGTCAGAAGGTAGCCCTGACAACCAAGTTCCTGAGGTAGTCTTAGATCCTCAAGTTACACACACACCAATTTCAAACAAAAGTCTTATTTTAATCCTGTTCATTCTAAGGGACCCTATATAGAGATATTCTCAAACAGTTTATAGAGACCTGGTGAAGCTCCAGACAAACAAACTATAGTCATCTAACTCCCTTCCCAGTTTTCAGGTAGAATTAAAAACCTTGGTGGATGAGGCGTGGGGGGGATAGGGTGCTTGATATGAAAGAAAGATCATTCCCCCCCCCCCCCCCTTGTGTAGCACCCCATGATTCTACCATTATCATGTTAAAACACTAATGAGCCCTGCACAAAATCCCCAGATCTGTATTCCGAAACTTGAATGGGTGAAAAACTCACACAAGATGGATCCTCAGACAGGCTGCTGAGGAAACAAGACCAGCCAGGATGGTGCAGCAGTATAGGTGGCCGTAATGGACTCCAAGCCGTGGGATGATGGTAAAGGCAGGTCCCTTTAGGTCTCGAAGAGAGATGGGTAGGATCCCACTGTACCAGATGGAGAATAGGTGGGAAGGGTCCCGACCGGTGGTATCGCAGAGGAGACTACAGGAGCCTGCCAACAGCGGTACACAATGGGGAAGTAACCTGGATGTGACATCAAACCCTCGGAGAGTAGCTGTTCAAAATAGGGCTTGAGCAGCAGGTGATGGGTGGCTGGATCCACTGGTGGAACATAGATGGAACAGGAGGCGGCAGGTGGAGAACACCGTTGTCTTCAGTTGTCCTCACAATGCGTTTCAGGTGTGGCCCTTTTTCCAAGTCACGTGATGGGGACAATGAATAGTTTAAATAGGGGCTAGCCATGGGAAAAAAAAAAAAAACACACAATACTAAAAAACAGGAACGACAATGGGAACTTTAGAAAATATGTTAATTAAAAAATACCATGAAAAATTAAACAAACACCCCCAAGGCCAAAGACTGAGGAACACGAACTACAGAATGCTATACACCTCTAGCCCCTCGTTAAGCCCGTTGGGGAACAAAGAGGCTAGTTTATAAATCCAAATGTATTTCCGTCTGTACAGCAGGGAGAACCTCTCATTGGTTGTTAGGGAGCCTATTAGGTAAAGATTATATGGCTGCTACCCTAAGACTCTGAATATCCTTTGCATGGTGGATCAGAAAATGGTGTGGAACACTGTTTTGGGCAACACTTTTCTGAGGCGCCGATGTTCACCCACACGTTTCCGCAAAGAACGCGTGGTTCACCCTACGTATAAAAAAGGTGGCATGAACATTTAAGTAAATAAATAACATATTCAGAGGAGCAGGATATAAACTGCTTGATACCATAGGTGTAACCTGCGCTATCTGAAGAAGGAAGGCTGGCCATGTTGGATGAACTGGCATGATAAGCAACCTCGTTTTCTACATTGAAAAATGCCAGGTCTAGGGTCAAAATACGACCGAATGTCCATGCTTCTCTATTCTAGAATTTAATTTACTAGGAGCGATGAGGTTTTTTACTGTACGGATTTTCTTAGAAGTCACCTGAGGGGCTGAAGGAAGAGAAGGCCCTAGTTTCGGATTTTTTATCCCCCTACGGCCAGCTCCTATTTAAACTCTATTCGCTGTTCCCATCATATGACTTGAAAAAGGGCCACACCCGAAATGCGCTGTCAGGACAACAGTGTTCTCACCCTGCCTCCTCCTGTTCCGTCTACATTCCACCAGTGGATCCAGCCACCCATCACTTGCAGCTCAAGCCCAGTTTTGGGTGGCTACACTCCGAGTGTCTGACGTCACGTCCGAGTTACTTCCCCGTTGTGTACCGCCGTTGGCAGGCTCCTGTGTTCTCCTCGGCAATACCACCAGTCGGGACCCTTCCCACCCATTCTCCATCTGGTACAGTGGGATCCTACCAGTCCCTCTTCGAGGCCCTTCTTTACCATCATCCCACGGATTGGAGTCCATTAAGGCCACCTGTAACGCTGCACCATCCTGGCTGGGCTTGTTTCCTCAGCAGCCTGTCAGAGGGTCCATCCTGTGTGAGTTTTTCACCCATTCAAGTTTCATAACACAGGTCTGGGAGATTTTGTGAAGGGCTCATCATGGTTTTAAAATTTATGGATGCATACTATATTCATGGATTTGTCCTTAATCTTTTTATTGCTTGACCTAATACACCGTGTTCCTTCACCATTCATGTTATTTATTGTCGTCCACCCGGGGGTTTCATCTAGCACTTTATTGTGGTTATGGTTTGCGTGACTGTATAGATTGAGCACCCGTCAGGGTGCATCATTTCGACACAGCTCTTTATCACGGAGGGGTGCAGGTTCCATCACTATCGGACATTTTTTGTTTTTACAATAATTAGCTCTGCCCACTCTACGCCCCCATTCCAATGGGTTTTAAATTCTGTTGTTGCCGACATTCCTGTAACTTGACAAAGTGCATGCATGCAAAACACGTCGTCACGGCAACCCTTCTCTCCTCTGCATTCCAGGCATCCTATTCCAGTCCGGCACTTCCGCCTTCGCTCTGTTGTGACGTCACACGGGAGCGCTGGTAGGACCCGGCCTGGCTCCCATACAGCTGTGGCTTTGTGCTAGCGGCTGTCAGCCTGCACACCGGGGCGGTCTTGTTCCATCTTGCTCCACCGGTCATCAGCCCTTTTACATCTGGACCCCACTGACCTGGTACTGTATTAACTTTAAAAGTGGACAATTGCGTTAAAAACCTTTTGGTTCTTAAACTGCACTGAGACTTTCCATTGGGTCTTTACAATCCATATGGATACAGTGGTTATTATCCCACCCAGATAGCGTTTTTTCTTTTGTCCACCTTAGCACCTTCGTCCACAACTCACCTTTGTACCCCATTAACATCTTACCTCTGCACCCCTCCATCCACAGGTTACACTCCTAGTGCACAACTCACCTCTGCACCCCCATCTACAGCTTATCCTCATAGCTTTCCCATCTGCACAATCTGCACGCCCCTTTCCCTTCTATCACCCCTCCACAAATACCCCTCCCCAGCTCTCTCCCAAATCCCCCCCCCCCCAAAGCTCTCCCTTTTTCACAAATCCCCCCCCTCCCCCCAGCTATCTCACCTTTTCACAGATTTCCCCCCCCCCCCCCCGCCAGCTCTTTCACAGATCCTCTCCCTTCCCCCAGCTCTCAACTTTTCACAGATCCTCCCCCTAGCTCTCTCACCTTTTCACCCCCCCCCCAGCTCTTACACAAACCCTCCTACCCCCCCCCCCCCCCACACAAAAAGCTCTCACAGCTCTCTTTCACCTCTTGCAGAATGCAGGCATCACGGCTCTGGTAGCTGTGCCCAGGCTTTTTTTTCCATCACAGTAACATTCCTGCAGCTCTGCTCTGCCTATTATCAGGAATATAGCACAGAGCAGAGGAGGAGTTTCACAGCACTTCACTGGGCTCTGTGCTACACACAGTTGTAACAAGTGGAGTAAGTCTCCATTCACACTAGTACGACTTGTCAGGCGACTTGGTCAGCCTGACAAGTCGTGCACCGTCGCGTCCCATAGTGTAGTACAGGAACGGTTCTAATAGGAGCGACACAAGTCGCTCCGACTTAGAAAAAGGGTCCTGTACTACTTTGGGGCGACCTGGAGCGACTTGCATAGACATTCATTCTGTGAAGTCCGTGCAAGTCGTGCCAAAGTCGTGGTGCACGCGACTTCACAGGTCGCCCCCGAAGTCGTGCCGCTTCAGTGTGAATGCGGTCTAAGAAGCTGCCTCGCCAAGCCCCATATTTGCAAAAAATGTGGGTAATTGCAGCACCAAGACCCGGGACATCCACCTGTAAAACATGCAGCATCATGCACCCTGGGTGCCTGCCGACACTAGCACACAGAAGCTAATGGAGGAAGGGAGTCCTCTACCTTCTGTGTTTTGTGACAAGCAGGAGAGGACAGGGCTGCCAGAGGTGGCGGAACTCCGTTCCGGCAGAAAAAAAGCCCTACTACTGGAGCAAATTGCATCCTAAATATGGGTGTAACATGCTCCAAAAAGGTGGATTTGGCCTTAAAAGTATGGCAAAAATTTGATTTTGTACATTTGCACAGTAAAAATAAGTTAGCACTAATTAAGTATGCTTTATTTCTGCTGCAACTTTTGTTACATATTTTTCTTTTACTGAGGCTGAAATGTGCTGAACATCCAGCACTGATACTTGGTAGTTCGGGCTGAAGTACACTCCTCATCTCCTTCATTCATATAAAGCCTTTTATCCTTTTCAGTGAATAAAAGGTGTTCTGAAATTGGAGGAAGATCATGATGTTCATCCCCACCTCCTCCACTCAGAGCGCTTTTTATTAAAAAAAGTAGAAGGAGCTGGACATTCGGCACCAACAGGGAACTGCTACACAAGTAAAAAAACAAGCCACACGGAGTGAATTTTGCTTGGTGGATGGCCCTCACCACCCTTCCACCCAAAATTCCTTTGACTGAAAAAAAATCAAAGGCAGGTAAAAAATTTTAAGCCAAACAACGAAATTAGATGCAGACACTGTTTGGGTATTCTGACAGCTTGTACAGAGAGATATCAGAATACAATAGCCACAGCAAGAGATTCATCCATCCGTGCGCTTTAGCATTGAGAGAGGAATTGGTTAGATTTTATTTCTTTTTTTAAAACTATACCTCTTGCAGTCGAGTGCCCCCACTCTGAAAGAATGAGCACAGGGGGCACATTAAGACAGCAGCATTGTCAGTCTGGGAGGAGGGGGGTGTTATATGTACTAGTAGATTTAAATACACTAATAAACTGAAAGTATTAGTCAAATCACACAATATTAGCCAAATTCTGGTTAATACTTTATAAGCAATTACAGCAACCTTTTTTCCCCCTTTTACATAAATATATAAAAGCTGATCATTGTAAGTACCCCTGTAAATGTTAAATGGTTTGTCTCATCTCTAACAGATTCATTCTGCTGGAGAGCTTTTCTCATGGAAAAAACAAACAAAACAAGAAAATAAATAAAAAATCTAACTTACTGGCTGGATTGCAGACAAAAATAGAAGCAAAAAAAAAAACACCCCACTAATGTAGCAACCACATTTAGGAATTATAAGGCTGCAAAATAATACAAGTTTGCTTTTGTGTTTATCTCTTTTAGAAATTCATAGCAGTGTCGCCCTGACTGTAAAATAATCCATGATCAATTTATGTGCAGAATTCCTTCATGAAAAACTTATGTAGCACCCTACAGGGCAGGTGCTAGGTAAAAGTATAGTGGGCCTTGGCTGCCTAACAGCAGGGCCATGATTTCAGCTTGGCTGTCATGTCTCCCATGTGTGGTTACTGAGAGGATTCTCATTGGGCAGTGGAGGAAATCCAATCAGTGGCCCATTCAGGCTTGTATCTACCCCAGAAGGCAGATTCTGCCGCAGAGGATTCTGGGAGTGGGTATAAGTTTGAGGGGAATGCATGACGCAATGTCTTTGGTGGGAAGCAGAGTCCCGGGGGGGTGGAACTACAGCTGTCTCTCCTCCCGTCAGAAGGATTGGGTGTCTTGTGTGGCTACCCGAGTATCCAGAAGGGAGAGCTGAGCTGCAGAAAGGATCCAGTGTGCTGAGGACCAGTGGAGAAAGAGGGGTTCAGTTCCAGGAATGCCTTCCAAGGTCGTGAGTACTGGAGAACTGCCCCTGGGGTCTGCCTAGTGTGGAGGGGACCACTCCGGTGAAGGTCCCAGGGATCCTGGAGCCTGCAGGTGTAGAGGGAGTTGCCTGGTGGGAGGACCCTGCAGGTGTAGAGGGGGTTGCCTAGTGAGGGGGCCCTGAGGTGTGTGGGGGGCACCAGTGGTTGGGCCCTGAAGAGTCAGGTGTGCAGTGTTAAAGAGTTGCAGCAGTACAAGCAGTCACAAGGAGCTACCTCAGTCAGTGAAGGGCTGGAGGGAGTCATGTACAGGACTTTTGAGCTAGACAGAGTGTCAAGAGTCAAGGATCATTACAGTCCTGGATCTTCTGAGTTAAAATGGAAGTTTCAGCACTTTCAGCAGAACAGTATTTAAAGTGCCAGGAAGCATTGGTCGGCATTCAGCCGGCGTCAGGACAGCGCTAACGGGCATTTTTCTGTACAGTGTCCCAGTTAAACCTAGTTGAGCCAGAGGAGTATCCCACTCATTCCCTTCTCCCATCCCCATTATAAAATAAACAACACAAACCAAAGATGGCGGAATGGTCATTGTCTCAGTTCTCACACTTGGGTTTTCAACTTAAATGTGTTGGAAGTGTTTCCGGTAACAATGGCAGACCCACATCAGGCCCAATTCCTGGAAATATTGCTACACATAGAAATGATAAAAATGAATACCAAACGCTTCCTCGAATAGTGAATTTGTGTGTGAAACTTCAACTCAGTAAATTCATAGAAAAAACGCTGCTGGAAGAAGTCATGCATGAATTTATTGATCGAAGTTTCACACACAAATTACTATAAGGAGTGCTGGTATTCATTTTTATAATTTTTAGGCTTCTTACGAAGGTATTTATTCAAGGAATTTTGCACATAAAATTGATTGTTCACTGATTATTTTAGAGTCACAGCGAGTGATGCAATTAATTTATTGTAATGGAGTATATTACTCCTGACTTAAAGTGGTAGTAAAGTCAGAAGGTTTTTTATATATATATATATATATATATATATATATATATATATATATATATATATATATATATATATATATATATATATATATATATATATATATATATATATATATATATATATATATATATATATATATATCTTAATGCATTGAAAAAAAGCCTTCTGTGTGCAGCAGCCCCCCTAATACTTACCTGAGGTCCATCTAGACCCAGCGATATTGCAGGAGTGTCTTGGCTGCCCGGGACGCCTCATTGGCAGAGACAGCAGTGCAGCTCCATTGGCTCCAGTTGCGGTCAAAGTCAGCAAGCCAGCCAATGAGGAGAGAAAGGTGGCTTTGCCAGGCTGCAGCTCAGTGTCTGAATGGTCACATGGAGTTGCTGCTCAGCTTGGGTGCCTCCATAGCAAGTGGCTTACTGTGGGGGCACTCAGCAGGAGGGAGGGTCCAGGAGGGCCGAAGAGGGACCCGAGAAGCGGAGGAACACTATAGCAGCTAGAGATAGGGCACACTGCATTAAAGCCAACCTTTTTAAACTGTGCCAATAGCCAAAAAAATTGTTTTTGCCCATTCCTTATCTTCAGAGCTCAGCTATACGGTGTTCACAAAATCTGCATTACAGCTTAAAAAGGCGGTACATATTTTCGTGCGACCTATTCCAACTATGCACCTGGAAGTAAAGTATTTTTAGTATTTTAATACAGAAGTCCTTGCTGTTAAGGGTTTTTAGGGTACGCATGGCTTCAGATAGATCGGAGAGGTTATCTTGCATGCTTGTACTGTCAGTCATACTCCTTGACATTTTCCACAATTAAAATTGTGAAGAAGGAAAATGATAAAATGGTTTAAAACAATTTTTTACAAATAAATATCTGAGAAAAAAAAGTGTGGCGTGCATTTGTATTCAGCCCCCGTAAATCAACACTTTGTAGAACCACCTTTCCCTGAAATTACAGCTGCAAGTCTTTTTGGGTGTCTCTACCAGCTCTGCACAGCTAGAGTGACATTTTTGCCCATTTTGCAGTGCAAAATAGCTCAAGCTCTGTCAGATTGGATGGAGAGCATCTGTGAACAGCAATTTTCAAGTCTAGCCACAGATTCACAATTGGATTTAGGTCTAGACTTTGACTGGGCCAAACACATTATTATGCTTTGATCTAAATCATTCCATTGTAGCTCTGGCTGTACGTTTAGGATCATTGTCCTGCTGGAAGGTGAACCTCCGCCCCAGTCTCAAGTCTTTTGCAGACTCTAACAGGTTTTCTTCTAAGATTGCCCCGTATTTTGCTCCATCTATCTTCCCATCAGCTCTGACCAGCTTTCCTGTCCCTGCTGAAAAAAAAAAAAAAGCATCCCCACAACATGATGCTGCAACCACCAAGTTTCACGGTGGGGATGGGGTGTTCAAGGTGATGTGCAGCAGTCGTTTTCTGCCACACATAGCATTTTGCTTTTAGGCCAAAAAGTTCAATTTTGATCTCATCTGACCAGAACACCTTCCTCAACATGTTTGCTGTGTCCCCAAAAATGGCTTTTCCCAAATTGCAAACAGGAATTTTTATGGCTCTTTCAAAACAATGGCTTTCTTCTTGCCGCCAATCCATAAAGGCCAGATTTGTGGAATGCTCGATTAATAGTTGTCCTGTGGACAGATTCTCCCACCTGAGCTGTGGATCTCTGAAGCTCCCCAGAGTTACCATGGGCCTCTTGGCTGCTTCTCTGATTAATGCTCTTCTTGCCCGGCCTGTCAGATTAGGTGGACAGCTGTGTTTCGAAGGTTTGCAGTTGTGCCATACTCTTTCCTATTTTCAGGTAATGGAATGAACGGTGCTCCATGAAATGTTCAAAGCTTTGGATATTTTTTTTTTTTTTTTTTTTTTTAATAACCTAACCCTGCTTTAAACATCTTCACAACTTTATCCCCAACCTGTCTGTTGTGTTCCTTGGCCTTTATGATGCCGTTTGCTCACTAAGGTTTTCTAACAAACCTCTGAGGGCTTCACAGGACAGTTGTATTTATACTGAGATTAAATTAAACACAGGTGGACTCCCATTTACCAAATTCAGTGATTTCTGAAAGCAATTGGTTCCACTGGATTTTAGTTAGGGGTATCAGAGTAAAGGGGGCTGAGTACAAAATGCACGCCACACTTGATAATGCTTTTTTAAAAAAATGTTTAAAGACTTTATCATTTTCCTTCCATTTCACAATTATGTGCCACTTTATGTTGGTCTATCACATAATTCCCAATAAAATACATTTACGTTTTTGGTTGCAACATGACAAAAAGGTGTAAAATTTCAAGGGGTATGAATACTTTTAAAGGCACTGTATATGGTTGTCGTGGAGCTCAATTTGCTGCCTCTGGCTTTGGGTTAGGTATTGAATGCAATTTTCCTGTTGGGAGATATTATTATGGTTCCTTGCCCAGATCTAGATAGACTACATGGGGTACCCTGGGGTACATCCGACTTAGCACAATGAGCCTCTACCTTTGCTCTGACAGATGTTTGGAGGCACTTACACTCAGATACCAAAGAATTTACATGTCACTCAGCCAACTTTAAGACCCTGTGGAGGTGGGACCTGGCTTTTGCCTCCTCCACCACTCACCGTTGGGTCACAGAGGCACATATACTCCTGTCTGATCATGCACCACTGTTTAAACATTTCCCTTTCTAACCCTTCTGGTTCTAGGTTGTGGCGTCTCCCCAGATTCTGGGCAATGGACAATCGTTTACCAGAGCTGCTCACCGCATCCCTCTGTAATTATTGGGTTGTGAATGGAGACTCAGCGTCTCCTTTAGTGCTGTGGAACTCCTTTTAAGCATGGGTCAGGGGTGAATAGATCTCACGTTATTTCAGCACTTTCCCTTATGAATGTAGACGCAAAGATTTTAGCGAAGATCTTGGCTGGCCGTTGCTCAACTGCGACTGAAGATTTGATCCATGTCAATCAAGACAGGGTCAATGCCAACTGACAACATACGCCACCTTTTTCTCTCTTTACCGGGTCTATTTATGGGAAGTTTTGTGACTCAGGAACATAATTGCCCTCAGGTACCCTGCCATCTTACTCCCAAATGTCTCACAGGTTTTGTTTGCCGGGCTGGATGTTGTTCCGGTACTCCCAGTTGCGCCATGCTGTTAGGTCTCAGCTCTTGCAGTTCTCCCTCCAAGCTGATCCCATTGAGGAACTATTGGCCTTTGGTGATTAAGATAAATCTCCCTCAACCCTTTATGGTGCTCTCCACTGTGTTGACACCCCTAAGATAGAAAAACTGTGGGAGTTGTGGAATGGAGCAGGGCCCTAGGTTTTGTAGTTTCCTCCAAGGATAAATTCATTCAAGTTAAGTACACTCACCGGGTGTACTATACCCCCTCCATGCTCCATAGAATGTTTCCAGCTCGGGACCCCCCCTGTCCCCATTGTAGACCTCAACCGGGATCCTATTTACATATGTTTTGGTAGTGTCCTTCTATTGTGTATTTACTATACCAAAAAAGATTCTGATGAAATGGTCATCCTCAACGCAACCTGAAGTGTCCCCGTGGGAGGCTATGGTGAATGCTGCTCTTCCGCTATATAAAACATGAATAGGCGATGCCTCTTAAAGTTTGACAAGGAATGGTCCCCCTGGACCCTGACCTGCGGCAGTCCACCTATGTTCTCCTCTGAGTGAGGGGTCTGGTACTAGATGGGTGTGTTCTTACCATTAACCCTTTCCTTTCTCCTCCCTGGTTGTTTGTTTGTCTCCTGCCCCCCTCCCTCCCCTTTACCCCCACCATATGCTCCTGGGTACAAAATGTCTTTCCTTCCTTTAAAGGGGGGGGGGGGGTCATTTCTGGTAATTATGTGTGTATCCTGCCCATGATTTGCTATGCCTAATCTACAAATGCCGCTAACCTGCACTTTAATGGATTTAAAATGCTTCAGATAACAATTTTCTGCATATACATTCCTTTGTTTTGGGCTGTAGACCATGCTTCCTGTGATCTGATATGCTGTACTGCTATTGACTAAAATAAATCACCATTTTTTTTTACAAAAAAATTTAAAGATTTTTTAAATTAAGGTCCAATTATGTTCTTTTTTAATAAAGTGTAGAGCAGTAAAGTAACATTTTTGCCCATGACGCCATTAAAAGGGACCCCATCATGTCTCTACAGCTCTTCATTGGCCAATTTCTCTGGCAGAACATAGTAGTGACGTGGGGAAGGGAGCGGTATGCAGTGGAGGACAAAGGCATATAACATCCCGGAAGTGTAGAATGCCGAGGTGGCTTGGAGAGGCAATAAAAAACAGGCCACCGGGGAGTCTACTCTAGCAGGGAAGTAAAAACTTTTTAAGATCCAGAGACCCGTGAGGGAGAATCTCATCAAACGGGACCGACTGAAATAAAAATGAGACAAACAGAGGCACCAGCCCTTTACAATTACATAGTTGGTAAGCCTGGGAAAAAAAAAAAAAAAACCCCCACACACACACCAGACCATCCAATTCAACCTGTGGTGTGTGAGTTCGCTTGTGTTCATGTCAACAGTACATTGTATATCCCTGTATGTTATAATCGTTAAGGTGCCTATCAAATTGTTTTTCTGAACTAAACAATTGACGCTCCCTGCTGAAACCACTGCTTGTGGAAGAGAATTCCACATCCTTACTGCTCTTGAAAAAGTTTATTAAAAATCTTCATCCGATCTTCTCCGCTCCGGTCTTCTCCACTCTGCTCTTTTGCTGTCCAATCTTCTGCTCTTTTGCTGTCCAATATTCTTCCTCCGGTCCTCCTCCGACGATGTCTCCGGTGATTATGCCGGTCTCTGGAGCTTAATATATAGCCATTAGGGGCGTGGCCGCCTGATGACGTCATCGGGAGACCCGCCCCCTTATGTCACAGATGGCGTCGTCTGTTGCATAAGGGGGCGGGGCCTCCCGGTGACGTCATCGGGCGGCCACGCCCCTAATGACTATATATTAAGCTGCAGAGACCGGAGACCGCCATAATCACCGGAGACATCGTCGGAGGACTGGAGGAAGAAGAAGAGCCAAGAGCAAAAGAGCAGAAGATTGTGCATGGGGCCTTAATGTTGCTGTAGGCCTCCTGGCAGCCTCCCTGACCAGTTTTCTTCTCGTCCTTTCATCAATTTTAGAGGGACGTCCAGTTCTTAGTAATGTCATTGTTGTGCTATATTTTATCCACTTGATGAGAACTGTCTTCACTGTGTTCCATGGTATAGCTAATAACCAGTGTTGGGGGTAACAAGTTACAAAGTAACGGATTACAGTAACTACATTACTTTGGTAACGAAGTAAAGTAACTACTAGTTACAATACTAATATTGGTAACTACACTACTTTACTAGGCTATAGGAACGCGCTTTCCTGTGTTTCCCAAGCCGTGCGATACAATCGTTATTTCGAAGAATAGAGAGGGATGAAGTTTATGACTTTTTGTTGCACTTTATGTTTTATTCTGTTTTTTTCAGGTTTTGTTCTCATGTTTCCCAAAGCCTGTGTTTATACAATAAACTCTATGCAGAAAGAGTGTCATGTATCTTCTTCTACACGGTCAATTAGGAAAGAGGAAAGTAAAATAATAAGTAGTGAAGTTACTTTTCAAATGCAGTAACTAGTAAAGTAATCTCATTACAATTTACAGAAGTAACTAGTTACATTTTTTGAGTAAACTACCCCAACACTGCTAATAACCTTGGAAATTATTTTGTACAGTACCCTTCTCCTGACTGATAACTAGGAGATCCCTCTGATTACTTTGGAAGCTCTCTGTGGACCATGGCTTTTGCTGTAGGATGTGACAAAATAAAAAATGTCAGGACAGATCTACAGCTGAACTTTATTTGGGGTTAATCAGAGGCACTCTAAGCCCCCGTTCACATGCAGGCGACGCTACCTCGCACCGCGACCTCGGAGCGGCCGCCACGGACTTCATAGCATTGAAGTCTATGGCGGTCGCCTCCTGGTCGCCCCAAAGAAGCTCCGGACCCTTTTTCTAAGTCGGAGCGACTTGTGTCGCTCCTATTAGAACGGGTCCGCAGCTTCCCTATGGGAGGCGACCTACGGTGACCTGTGAGGCGAACAGGTCGCCTCACAGGTCGCCCTAGTGTGAAGCGGGGCTTAATGATGGCAGGTGTGTACTGACTGCTATTTACATGAGTTTGAATCTGATTGCTTAATTCAGATTACAGCTACATCCCCAGTTAGACGACGGTGTGCACACTTCTGCAACCACATTATTTTAGTTCTTTATTTTTACTCTCCCCCCCCCCCCAAAAAGATTTCATCAGATTGTTTTTAATTGAGTTGTACAGTTTATAGGTCAAATTAAAAAAGGCGGAAAAAGATCTGAAATGATTTATCTTTATCTAATTTTTCTACATCACAGAAACCTGACATTATAAACAGGGGTGTGTAGACTTTTTATAGCCACTTTACACCCCATTCCTCAATGGACATCAATATGGAGTGTGCCCCTGCTTCCTCAGACAAAAATATGGCGTGCCCCACCCCCCCATGGGTGTTCTTGTGGAGTGTCCCAACTTTTCTCCATTCCTCTAAAGACATTCATATAGAGTGAACTCCTGATTCCCCACAGACAAGAAAATTGAGTGCCCCAACCCCCATGGACATTATTATGGTGTGTCCCAACTTCCCCTCCTGCTTTGCCTGTTCTCTCATGAACAGTATGTGTGCCCCCCCCCCCCCCATTACAAAGGTGTTCAGAGCTCTGTGCAGGCGCCTCAGGTTCTTCCACACCAAGGGTCTTCCCCAAACTGTGCGCACAAGGTTGGACACACGTAAAAGTCCATGTATGTTGTAAAATCAACCATACCACTGGGCGGCACGGTGGTGTAGTGGTTAGCACTTCCACCTAGCAAGAGGGTCGCTGGTTTGAATCCCAACCACGACACTACCTGCCTGGAGTTTGCATGTTCTCCCTGTGCCTGTGTGGGTTTCCTCTGGGTACTCCGGTTTCATCCTACACTCCAAAGACATGCTGGTAGGTTAATTGGATCCTGTATAAAAAAAAAAAAAAATAAAAAATTGGCCCTACTATGTATGAATGTGAGTTAGGGACCTTAGATTGTACGCTCCTTGAGGGCAGGGACTGATGTGAATGTACAATGTATATGTAAAGCGCTGCGTAAATTGACAGTGCTATATAAGTACCTGAAATAAATATAAATAAAGTAGAAACCCCAGAACTTATTTAGAGGGTTAATCTACGTTTGGCCATATAGTGTAAATGTGATGGTCGGTTGACCACATACTTTTGGCCATATAATAGATCACGGCACTTCTGAAAAGTATACACAACAATTATCCGAGTGGATTCCAGTCTGTGGACATAAAGGACACAAACACTGGAGAGGGTCTAACCTTGCGAGAAAATTCCAGAAAAGAAACCAAGTGCAAACAACATTAACTAACCCCTACAGGATTCCATGCAGACATGGATGTGAAACTTCTCATTTAGTAACCAAGAAAAAAAAAAAAAAGGGAAGAAGATTTAGAGACAATTATAACCTGGTTGACAGATTTCAATTTAAATATGATTTTTTTTTTCTCAATTTTGAAAAATAAAACATTTAGGAGTTAGAGTGAAGGGTTAATTGAAAGTCCAAGGTGAATAGACTGCATCTAATAGAAGAGTTCAGTTCTTGGTGGAGTTAGGAGACAAATACATATACAGTTGCTGGACTTAAAGCTCAGAAGATACGAGTGTAAGCCCCATTCTCATCGCTGCCATTTGACAGCTCTGTAAAACCTGCATTCAGAGAGAAGCACACTGGAATAACTTTATTTGTATGTGCGCAACGTCATTCTAGAACAAATGAATATTCTAACCACTAGAAAGTAGTTACGCAAATGACTGCGAATGACTCACCAGAGAGAACTTTAATGCTGGATTTTTCAGCCAACTTCTGGCAGAAAGATTCAGCATAAGTGAGATGATTGTCTTACACCTGTGTGCATTAAGCTTTAATGTGGAGATTTCTGCCGCAAACAACGCAATTTATTCATTTATTTAGAGCGGGGGGTCTCTAAATCAAATCCAGCCCACTGCAAGATTTTATCATCCCTCTGATGTAAGGGGGCTTTGATGGGGTCACTGGTGTAAGGGGGCTCTGATGGCCGGTTCACACCTGAAATCGCACAGGAAAGCGGTCTGCGTTCCTATGCAATTTCATTGCCACTCAGTGCAGTGCGATTTTCAGCCCATTCATTTGAATGCACAACTCTTCAAAGACACTGCACCGCATTACACGGTATTGCGGTACCATGCAATGCGGTGCAGGCATATAGACTGCATTTGCGATTCGCTATTGGGGTATCGGTGGGATACTAACATCCACAGTAGAATGCACACCCCATGCGTTATGAATGCAGATTTCCCACCACATTCTGTTGTGAATGACCCCCAAGGTTTATGTGGAATTTGCTTTGTTTACTGAAGTTTTCTGTTTTTGTTTTGTTTGTTTTGTTTAGAAGTGGAATACAAAAAACCTCCAAGTAAAACATATTTACATTTGATAAAACTGATTTTGTTTTCAGCCCAGGAACATTAGTAATATGAAAATGTGGCCCTTGTGCGGAGAAGTTTGGAGGCAGACAATTTAGAGAATAGGGAAGGTAATTGGTTGGAGGTTTATCATTGTGACCCTGATAGAATAAGGACAGCGCTTCCATACATATAGATAGAATAAGGACAGCGCTTCCATACATATAGATAGAATAAGGACAGCGCTTCCATACATATAGATAGAATAAGGACAGCGCTTCCATACATATAGATAGAATAAGGACAGCGCTTCCATACATATAGATAGAATAAGGACAGCGCTTCCATACATATAGATAGAATAAGGACAGCGCTTCCATACATATAGATAGAATAAGGACAGCGCTTCCATACATATAGATAGAATAAGGACAGCGCTTCCATACATATAGATAGAATACAGCAACCACTCACCTTCCATCCCTTCCCATCGCTGTAAATACTTGCTGCTGACATCCAATAGGACGTAACTGAGGAATCCCTCCTTCCTGGCCAGCTTACAGACAAACTCCTGCTTGTAGATGCAGTTCAGCAAGAAACAAGACTGAATGAGGTCATCCTGATTGGGTGCCAGCTCCACCAGAGCCAGGTTACATCCAGCAGTCCTACAGCAAGCTTCCATACAGTCCCTGGCCCTGTCCAGGTGTGGGGAGGAAAGGAAAGTCGCCCCATCGCTCACAGAATCATTCAGCTCCAGCACAAAGTTGGGCTTTCCCTTGGTGAAATTATCCAAGCAGGCCTGGCCAACATGTAACTCAGACAGTCCAACTTGCAGAGCTCCTAGGAGAGCAGCAATCAGGCACAGGCTGTACATTCTTCTGCTAGAACAGGAGGTCTCTGAACACTGGGGATGGTGGCCTCTCAGGTCCTTTGGAGACCAGCAATCGCTATAGAGGATCCCTGTGTCCCTACAGAGGATCCCTGTGTCCCTATAGAGGATCCCTGTGTCCCTACAGAGGATCCCTGTGTCCCTATAGAGGATCCCTGTGTCCCTATAGAGGATCCCTGTGTCCCTACAGAGGATCCCTGTGTCCCTATAGAGGATCCCTGTGTCCCTACAGAGGATCCCTGTGTCCCTACAGAGGATCCCTGTGTCCCTACAGAGGATCCCTGTGTCCCTATCCCCCTACAGAAAAGCTCCAATCCCTGATCCCTATACAGGAGCCCTAAGCCTTGATCACTATAGAGGATCCTTGGGTTCCAATCACTTAAGTGGACGAATCCCTACAGAAAAGCCCTCAACTCTGATCCCCTACAGAGAAGTTCTGAGCCCTGATCACTAGAAGAGGATCCCCGATTCCTGTATCCCCGATTCCTCTACTGAGGGTCCCGGAGCCTCAATCCCATCATCAGACAGATATATAGAAGTTCGGTGAGAAGTTGTAGAAGGATCTATGGGATCTCTGGTACTCAGCACTTCAGCAGTAATCCCACATCGGTATGGATCGGGTGGATCTGTCCCTTTGTTGACCCCCGGATCTCCGATCACTGATGGTCCTCTTAGTGCTCCCCGGAGTCAGCAGTCCTCTCAGTCCTTCGCAGGTTTCACATGAAACTAAAATGGGAGTTCCCGATCGCCTGGTATCCACCTTTAACCCTTCAAGCACCAGCCAGGTGCGGCAATACCTGGAGCTGCTGGCCAAGGAGGAGCCCGGAGCGGGAGGAAGTGAAATGGAACACCTGATCCCCCTCCCCCTCCCCAGACTTGAGTCATAGAGGAGGAAGGAAGGTGTGGAGGAGAGGAGAGCGGTCAGTTGACTAAGCAGCTCTTTCACTTGTATACAGAGCGTCACCTGAGAGATGGGTGACGTCATCCTGAGAAGGAACTGACTGGAACCATCCGGCTCTGTCACAGATAACATTGTATAGTAATGAGGAGCCCAGCATCCACAGACTTCCCCCTCCTCCCCTGTATACACCGCACTCCTACGTCACAGATAACATTGTATAGTAATGAGGAGCCCAGCATCCACAGACTTCCCCCTCCTCCCCTGTATACACCGCACTCCTACGTCACAGATAACATTGTATAGTAATGAGGAGCCCAGCATCCACAGACTTCCCCCTCCTCCCCTGTATACACCGCACTCCTACGTCACAGATAACATTGTATAGTAATGAGGAGCCCAGCATCCACAGACTTCCCCCTCCTCCCCTGTATACACCGCACTCCTACGTCACAGATAACATTGTATAGTAATGAGGAGCCCAGCGGACCACAGACTCCCCCCCCCCCCCCCCCCTGCACGGCTCTGTCCCCCCCTCTGTCAGGCACTTGTGATGTCAGTGGGAAAAGCACGGTTTATACTTTGTATCCAGTAGTGGAGCTCTTCCTGCTTATTGCAATGAGGAGAGGAGAGGAGAGGAGAGGAGAGGAGAGGAGAGGAGAGGAGAGGAGAGGAGAGGAGAGGAGAGGAGAGGAGAGGAGAGGAGAGGAGAGGAGAGGAGAGGAGAGGAGAGGAGAGGAGAGGAGAGGAGAGGAGAGGAGAGGAGAGGAGAGGAGAGGAGAGGAGAGGAGAGGAGAGGAGAGGAGAGGAGAGGAGAGGAGAGGAGAGGAGAGGAGAGGAGAGGAGAGGAGAGGAGAGGAGAGGAGAGGAGAGGAGAGGAGAGGAGAGGAGAGGAGAGGAGAGGAGAGGAGAGGAGAGGAGAGGAGAGGATCCATTCAGTCTTGGGTGGAGTTCTGTAACAAATCCTCATCATCACCAGACAAATCTCAATAAAATGGACAAAATATGAGGGCAGGAGAGAAAATGGAGGGTGTAAATAACCCCCCCCCCCCCCCCCCACACACACACATATATATATATATATATATATATATACAGGGCTTTTTTTCAGCGGGAACGCGGGGGAACGCAGTTCCGGCACCTCCAGGACTGAATGTATGTAATGGCAAGGGGTGCTGGAGGTGTGAGGCAGGGTCTGTTGATGCTGGTTGCTGGGGATCTAATGTCACTGGAGGGAATCTATTACTGCAGGGGGGGGGGGTCTGTTGCTGGGGAGATCTGTTGTTGCTGGCAGGGGATCTATTGTTGAGGAAGAGGTCTATTTTGCTGGCTGCTGGAAGATCTGTTGTTGCTTCCAGGGGTCTATTGTTGCTGAGGAAGGGGGTGGTATTTTCTTTTAGATGGTCCATTGTTGCTGGGGGGATCTATTCTTCCATAGGGTCTTCTGATGCTGGCTGCGAGGAGATCTCTTGTTGCTGCTAGGGAGGGGGGGTGTTTTGTTGTGAGTGGTCCATTGTTACTGGCTGCAGGGGATCTATTCTACTGCTTTTCTTGTTATCATTAATAAGCTCAATACAAATTAGTTAGTATCACAAATGTTACTGTATTATCTAAAAGGAGTGGTCTTCGGAGGTGGGTAATGGGTGGAACAAAGAAACGGTGCTCGGAGGTGGGTAGGGGGAGGAGACAAGGGGTGACTTGAAAAAAGGGAGTTCCTGCACCTATTCTCTGAGAAAAAAAGCCCTGTATATATATATATATATATGTATGTAGCAGGTTTTCCAGTCATTGGGCCTGACGTGGATCTGCCATTATTACCGGTTACCTCTCCAGCCCATGTGAGCTGCGACCCTGGGTGTGACAACTGAGACATGGACATCTCCATCATCTTTGTTTTTGTGGTTTTATTGTATTTAAGGGGATGGGAGAAGGGAATGAGTGTGATACTCCTTTAGGTTCAACTAATTACAACTTGGGACTTTCTCGGAAAATGTCTGTCAACGCTGTCTTGACGCCAGCCGACGCTCACTGACTGTTCGGGGGGGTACAGCCCATACACTTGTAACGGGCCCGAGCGTCTGGATGGGCCCAGCGAGGATGGGAAAAGGCGGGAGTGGATGCAGAGGTGCTCTATGACTGCCCTGGCTTTGAGTGTGAGTCGGCAGCTGCTGCTTCTCCGTTTCATTGAGCTCACATCGGGCTCTTTGCTGCCACCTCTGGCTACTTCCTGCATTTGCACTCCTCGTGTGTGCTGCCTGTACCGTATCCTGGACTGCAGACACATGGGGAAAGCAAGAACTGGGGCTAGGAAGACAAACCTTACCAGTAAGGGCTGTAGTTGTACTACTGAAGGGGGGGGGGGGGTGGTTGTGTACATGTGTGTCTCTGTATGTACATGTGTGTGTATATGTGTTTGTGTGTGTACACGTCTGTGTGTGTACACATATCTGTGTGTGTACGTGTGCCTGTGTGAGTGTACGTGTGTGTGTGTGTACATGTCTGCGTGTGGGTGTGTGTCTGAGTATGCGTGTTTGCATGTCTGTGTGTGTTCATGTCTGTGAGTGTACGTGTGTGTGTGTACATGTCTGTGTGTGTGTGTGTACACGCGTGTTTGTGTGTGTACATGTCTGTGAGTGTACGTGTGTCTGTGTGTGTGTGTGCGACATGTCTGTGTGTGTGTGTACATGTCTGTGTGTACATTTCTGTGAGTGTACACGTGCCTGTGTGTGTGGTGTGTACATGTCTTTGTGTGTGTGGTGTGTACGTGTGTGTGTGTGTGTGTGTGTGGTGTGTACATGTCTGTGTGTGTGTGTGTGCATGTGTGTGTACACGTGACTGTGTGTGGTATGCGTTCATGTCTGTGTGTGTCTGTATATGTGTGTGTGAAATATATACACTTGTGAGGGGGGCTGAGTGCGTATATGTGTGAGGGGGGCTGAGTGCGTACATGTGTGAGGGGGGCTGAGTACGTACATGTGTGAGGGGGGCTGAGTGCGTACAGGGGTGAGGGGAGCTGAGTACGTACAGGTGTGAGGGGCGTTGAGTGCCTACAGGTGTTAGGGGGGGCTGAGTACGTACAGTTGTGAGGGGGGGGCTGAGTGCGTACAGGTGTGAGGGGCGCTGAGTGCGTACAGGTGTGAGGGGCGCTGAGTGCGTACAGGTATGAGGAGGGCTGAGTGCGTACAGGTGTGAGTGGGCACTGAGTGCGTACAGGTATGAGGAGGGCTGAGTGCATACAGGTGTTAGGGGGGGCTGAGTACATACAGGTGTTAGGGGGGGCTGAGTGCGTACAGGTGTTAGGGGGGGCTGAGTACGTACAGGTGTGAGGGGGGGGCTGAGTGCGTACAGGTGTTAGGGGGGGCTGAGTACGTACAGGTGTGAGTGGGCGCTGAGTGCGTACAGGTGTGAGGGGCGCTGAGTGCGTACAGGTATAAGGGGGGCTGAGTGCGTACAGGTGTGAGGGGGGCTGAGTACGTACAGGTGTGAGTGGGCGCTGAGTGCGTACAGGTGTGAGGGGCGCTGAGTGCGTACAGGTATAAGGGGGGCTGAGTGCGTACAGGTGTGAGGGGCGCTGAGTGCGTACACGTATAAGGGGGGCTGAGTGCGTACAGGTGTGAGGGGCGCTGAGTGCGTACAGGTATAAGGGGGGCTGAGTGCGTACAGGTGTGAGGGGGGCTGAGTGCGTACAGGTGTGAGGGGGGCTGAGTGCGTACAGGTGTGAGGGGGGCTGAGTGCGTACAGGTGTGAGGGGCGCTGAGTGCGTACAGGTATAAGGGGGGCTGAGTGCGTACAGGTGTGAGGGGGGCTGAGTGCGTACAGGTGTGAGGGGGGCTGAGTGCGTACAGGTGTGAGGGGGGCTGAGTGCGTACAGCTGCTGAATTGGGATCTTTTTGGACAAAATATAATTCCTTACTGTTAAATCTTGATAGCACTGATGACTTGAAATAGTATTTTCATTTTCATATATTACGTTGTAAGAGTGTTAAAATAAAAGTGTGCACCGCAAGACTCACTTTTATGGCTAGTGGGTGGATTCCGTGGGATGGCCCATTGGCAGACCCTGCTGAATGTTGGTGGTCAGGCCCGGGGGGCCCAGACCTAAAGCTGTGTAAGGGGCCCCACAATTTCTGATGGCTGCCCTGTCAACAGGCGTTCGCGCATTTTCCAAACCATTCTCTAAGCTTCATAGTGTAGCGCAGTCTTATAAAACCCTCTAAAGATGGAATAAATATAAATGATATATAAAAGCTGACCCAAAATGCAGAGTCAACAATAAGAGCAGGGGAGACAGTCCGTAGCTTGAAATGATGCAGGAAAGGAAAGTCCACACGTGGTCTGGTGAACAAAAACAATCAGTGTGACTTCAGTGCTCGCAGCTTCCCACCACCAAGCATTATCTGCCTCTCACCTTAATAACACGACCCTACAGGATCAAAACACTTTAATGAATCAAATTCAATTCTCAGGGAACACAGCTCCAAACGCCCAATCGTCAAGTAATGCAAACCAGTATTCACAGCAGGATATGTGGCTGTTATAAAGAGTTGTATAAAGTACTCAAAAACCATACTTGAGTAAAAGTACAAGTGCTCAATCAAAAAGTGACTTGAGTAGAAGTGGAAATGCTCTATCAAAAAGTGACTTGAGTAGAAGTACTAAAGTATTCAACATTTTTTGTACTTAAGTATTGCAAGTAGTTTTTTTTTTTAATTTTGCTACTCAAGTACTGAAAGTAAAAGTACCAGTATTGTGTTATGTAGTTATTAAAGAAAGAAGTCAAAAGTTTATTAAAGTTAAAGTTATTAAAGAAAGAAGTCAAAAGTCAAAAGTACACATGACATTATACACATTTTTTTGAGCTTCATGAAACCTGCCATCTACTGTTCTGGCAGTGGTCATTTTTATAATAGTAACGAGTAACTATGCAGCACAAAAAAAAATATCGGAGTAGAAGTATTGAAATCATCGAAAAAATGTAGTGAAGTAAAAGTGGAAGTAGGAGAAAAAAATTCTACTCTAGGAAAGTACAGATACCGCCTTTCAGTACTTAAGTACAGTAGTGAAGTAGTTCTACTTAGTTACTATACATCTCTGGTTATAAACGATACTCCAGGATACATCCCCCGAAATATGAAATGAAAAACCAAAGGGATCTAGTGCTCTCTGTATAATATGCTAATTTTATTAGCCCAATAAGGAAACGCACTTATTTTGTATCCATAGAATATGATCATGAAGATTTGCAGAGCGTGCAGCGTGCTGTGTTACTTCCTGGTTACTACGGCCGTGGATCATGTAACCTTCCCCCGTACGCATTAGGTCCAGGTGGACGGGGACTTCTTCAGCGGGGATCCCCTGTAGGGTCGTGTTATTAAGGTGAGAGGCAGATATAAAATGTAAAACAGGTGTAAAACCGCCAGAAGTAAGGCGTGGGGCCTTCTCAGATCTCTTGCAATCCCTGATCTGCCCAGGCAAACGATTGCCATGGATTTCATCGTGGAACTTCCACCTTCAGCAGGTTGCTCTGCCATTTTTGTTGTGGTAGATTGGGGTCTCAAAAAAGGCCAATTTTTTGCCCCTCAAGGGTACTCCCTCTGCAAGGGAAACCTCAGAGATCTTCATTAGGGAGATCGTAAGACTCCACAGGGTACCCATGAACATCATCTCTGACAGAGGGGTACAATTTACGTCCCGCTTCTGGAAGGCTTTATGTAAACTGTTAAAGATTGAGTTGTCTATGTCCTCGGCTTACCACCCACAGACCAACGGACAAACTGAGAGGACAAACCAAACCCTGGAGCAGTACCTGCGGTGCTTTACAACCTTTGTCCAGGATGACTGGGTAGCCCTGTTACCGTTTGCGAAATTTGCCTACAACAATTCCAAACACTCTGTTACTGGCCAATCTCCCTTCTTTGCTAACTACGGGTTTCATCCCTCCTTCTTACCAGATATCCCATCTGAATCCGGAGTTCCCACAGTCCAGGACACCATCAACTTCTTTTCCCGCAATAATAACCTTCTGCGGGAGACCTTAGCCAAGGCCCAGACAGCGTCCAAAAGAATCTTCGACAGGAGAAAGAAGGGGTAGTTGATTCTTCAATCTGGCATCCAGGTTTGGCTATCCTTGGCTAATCTCCGCTTGGCCTGCCGGTCCAAGAAGCTGGCTCCCAGATTTATTGGTCCATTCCCGGTTAAAAGGAAACTCAATGATGTGTCCTATGAATTATCCCTGCCCGATACCCTTCAGATCCATCCCGTATTTCATGTCTCCTTACTGAAGCCCGTAGTCCCCAATAACTTCTCCACGGTAGGAGTTCCAGAACTCCAGAACCTGTGATTGTGGATGGAGATGTGGAGTATGAAGTTGAGGCTGTGGTGGACTGTCGAAAGAAAGGCAACCAGCTAAAGTTTCTCATCAAGCGGAAGGGTTATGGTCCCGGAAGAGAACTCCTGGGAGCCTGAACGGAACATCCATGCTGCGGACCTAATCCAAGCATTTTTTCATGCTCCTCCACAAAAAAGGAGCTTGTTGGGCACCCGGAGGTTGCCTCTAAGGGGGGGGCAATGTTAGGAAGCTCAACGGGCGTTCGCGCATGTGCCAAACCATTCTCTAAGCTTACTTTGGTTAATGGCAATTGCGATGCGTTTGCGCATGCGCAATGTGCGTGACCCCACGCACGCTATGCGTTCGTGCGAATGCATAGCACGCTCACCTGGGCGTTTTGGCGCCTAGAAGGGCCTATTTAAAGGCAGCTGGTGCACTTGCACCTTGCTGTCTTGTCTACAGCTCCAACCGTTGTTTCCTGAGCCTGCGACCTGTTTCCTATTGATCTCCTGTTGACCTTTTGGCTCGTTCCTGACTCAGCTTGTCTGCTGCCCATCCTGACCCCGGCTTGTTTGACCATTCTCTCGGGTCTTCCTTGTCTGTTTATCTGCCTTCGGACCTTGACCGGTTCACCCTTGGTGGGGTGACCCTGAGGACCGCGACCTGGTATTCACACGCAGCGAAGTCCATCCTCACCATCAGAGGCTCTGGCAAAAACCGGTGGATACTTAGATTCCGCACCTCAGGCTAGCCTGTGTCACTTACCTTGGGGGTTCCCGTTCAAGCTCTGCCCCCTAGCGAACATCGGGCCTTCCTCTGCCGTCAGGTTACCACCAGCAACCTAACACTGACGTTCAGATCACACAGTAATTTGAAGGAAGTGCTGAATCCCCGACTTTGGGTCCAGAAGTTACAGGACTATAGAATAATGAGCTTCTAACACTGCTGCACTGCAAAGTCACTGACTTCTTCCTCTAGCCTTGCACTGACTTGAGGTAGATTGATATGAATCCCTGTATGGCTGCAACTCTCAACTAAGACACTGCACACTGTCTCTTCAGGTGCCCCCTTTAACTCTTCAGTGTCCCCTGACTAGGTACCCCCTCTGTCACTTCAGGGTCCTCATCCCAGGTACCCCCTTTACAGCTAGCTGATATCTGGATCCTAGAACCTTTCTCGGAGTTGTCCCCTCTACCACTTCAGGCAGACCACCAGGGGCAATCCTCAGTACTCACGACCTGTGTAGGCTTTCCTGGGACTGGACCCCTCTCGCTCTCCGCTGGTTCTCGGCACACTGGATCCCCCTCAGCTTAACTCAGCACTCTCTGGATTCTCAGGCAGCACCTGAGACGTCCTCTTCCTCAAACAGGAGGAGAGACAGCCGTTCTCTCCCTCCTGGGACTCTGCTCCCGCCAAAGACCCCCAGTCACGCACTGCCCACAAACTTATACCCACTCCCAGAATCCCTTGCGGCCTAATCTGCCTTCTGGGGTAGTTACAAGCCTGAATGTGTCCCCTGATTGGGTTTCCTCCACCGCCCTATGAGAAGCCTCTCATAGGGACCAGTGGGGAGACTTCCCTCTCAGCAGGCACACCTGGAAGCCATGACACCCTGGCAATAAGAAATCATGGCCCTGCTGTTAGGCAGACAAGGCCCACTATACATTTGCCTAGCACCTACCTGTAGGGTGCTATATATATATATATATATATATATATATATATATATATATATATATATATATATATATATATACAGTATATATATATATATGTGTGTATACATACACACATATACTCGCTGGCCACTATATTAGGTACACCCGTTCACTTGCTTCGTAACACAAATTGCTAATCCGCCAATCAAATCGCAGCAAATCATAGCATTTAGGAATCTAGACATGGTGAAGATAACTTGCTGAAGTTCAAACTGAGCATCAGAATGGGGGAAGAAAGGGGATTAAAGTGAATTTAAACATTTCGATACTGGGCACTTTTTCCCCCTTCCTGCCCAGGCCCAATTTTCAGCTTTTAGCGCTGTCACACTTTGACAATTTGACAGAATAAAATGTTAAAATAATCTTTTTTTTTCACACAAATAGAGTGTTCTTTTGGTGGTATTTAATCACCTAATGCTAAAAAATGAAAAAAGATCGAAAATTTTGAAGAAAAAAAAGTTTTCCTTCGTTTTTGTCAGAAAATGTTTTAAATAGGTAATTTTTCTCCTTCACTGATTGGCGCTGATAGGCTGCACTGATGGACATTGATGAGGTAGCACTGATGAGACAGCACTGAAGGCCACTGATGAGGAGACACTTGTAGGCAATGATAGGCACAGATTGGCATCACTGATGGGCACTGTTGGGGCTGCACTGATAATCATGGCACGGATGATCAGTGCCCTGATTATCTGTACAGGTCTCCCCTGTGAGTAGATGCCGTTGATTGGATGTCTTCTCCTCACACTCTGTGAGTGGGAGACGAGGAGAGGGGATTACCGGCACTTTAGTGTTTACATGTGTTTGGCTGTGATTGGACACAGCCAATCACATGGGTAAAGAGTCGTGTCATCGGCTCTTTACCGAGATCGGGGTCGCAATGTTTCCCAGGGAAATCGTTTCCCAGGGAAGGGATGCGCGGATATGCAAGAGCGGTAAGACTGGGGTGACGTCATATGACGTTGTCACAGAACGAGAGGGACGTCATTTAAATATATAGCGGGCAGGAGGTGGTTAAACATGGCATGGTTGTTGGTGCCAGATGGGCTGGTCTGAGTATTTCAAAAACTGCTGATCTACTGGGATTTTCACGCACAACCATCTCTAGGATTTATAGAGAATGGTCCAAAAAAAGAGAAAATATCCAGTGAGCGTCAGTTATGTGGGCGAAAATGCCTCATTGATATCAGAGGAGAATGGGCAGACTGGTTCTGGATGATAGAAAAGCAATATTACCTCAAATAACCACTTATTACAACCAAGGTATGCAGAATGCCATCTCTGAATGCAAAACACATCAAACCTTGAAGCAGCTGGGCTACAGCAGCAGAAGACCACACCGGGTGCCACTCCTGTCAGCTAAGAACAAGAAACTGAGGCTACAATTTGCACAGGCTCCCCAAAATTGGACAATAGAAGACTGGAGAAACATTGCCTTGTGTGATGAGTCTTGATTTCAACTGTGACATGCAGATAGTAGAGTCAGAACTTGGCTTAAACAACAGGAAAGCATGGATGTATCCTGTCTTGTATTAAAGGTTCAGGCTGGTGGTGGTGGTGTAATGGTGTGGGGGATATATTCTTGGCACCCTTTGGGCCGCTTAGGATGAATTAGGCATTGTTTAAACATTTTAATTTGTCTGTAATTATAACTTATGTTATAATTCTGGTACAAAGCATTACAAAGTTATTTATATATGAAATAAAGGTTTTTTTTTTTTTTTTACTGTTTTTTTAAAATGTGAAATGTGTAAGTATATGTTAAGGCCCTGTTTACACCTGAGCATTTTTCAGCTTGTAAAACGCTCATCTCTGAAGTCTCAAAACGCCCAACAAGCAAAATCCCATTCATTTCAATGGCCCCTGTTCTTATATGAGTGTTTTGTCACCTGGAGGTCAAAAAAATACATGAGCTTCTTTTTTGGCAGATTACAAGCGTTTTTGTTATATGTCAATTAGTGATTGAATCAATACTTCCAGTTAAGTAGAACAATATTATAGTACAGAAAGCATAACATTTCAGCATGTTCACCAGTTAAACGGCTTCTTTTCATTTCATATTTGCTGCCACTTCACTAAAAACACGCTCACTTGGTACTGAGGAAGGGGGAGCAGAAATGTATCTTCTAGCATGAGAAGCAAGTCTTTTGTAGTGTGCCTCTTTTTCTTTTCACTACTAAAGAGTATCACTTCTTCTGTCAACTACTGGTTCCTTCAAATAGAGATGAAGTTCATCATCAGGGTCATTATTGCCGATTCTGATGAATCCTCCTGTCACAAACCTGGTTGGAGGCTGAGGTGACGAGAGGGCTCCCCTTGCGGCTGAGTGCAGAGCACCCCTGGAGATGATTACAGAGGATGCTGTGCCCAAAGGTGCACGGGTTGCCTGCAGGTGTAGCTGTTTCAGGAATTGGATCTGCAGTAGATAAGACAGTCACTTGGATCACTGGAAGTGCAGACAGGTTAGTGCAATCAATTTTGGAATTTGGCATATATGCCATTTCCTGACAGTCCCGTGCGGCCATTTCAGAAATTGGCATATCTGCCATTCTTGATCAAGTTCTTCCCTGACAGTGCCCCCCCCCCCCCCCGAGGGGCAGCCTCTGGATGCCCAAACGTGCCTGTTTCTTTGGAAATCTGTTGAAGAACTCCTGAAGGAGTTTAGGGGCATGTACATTACTTGCTGGTTCCCATGAGTTTTCCTTTAGGCGGGAACCCCTTCCACTTAATGAGATACTCTACTTGTCTTCCTCTTATTCAAACATCTATGATGGCCTCCACTTTGAATTTCGGTTTCCTCCCCTATCTAACTGGAGGTGGCTCCTCCCTGTTAGGAAATGAACTAGTCACTGCTGATTTAGGTAAAGAGACGTGGAAGACTGGGTGTATCTTATAGGAGTTCGGAGGGTTTAGTTCAAATGCCACGGGGTTAACTTCCCTTTTAATTTCAAAAGGTCCAATAAACTTAGGACCCAATTTCCGTGAGGGACAAGTGAGTTTGATATATGCTGTGGAAAGCCAAACTTTGTCTCCAACCTTAAACATAGGATTTCCCCTCTTCTTTTTGTCAAAGTGCCTCTTATAATCCTCCTGAGCCTTCAGCATTGCTTCTTTAAGGGTCCGGTAGTTGGACTGTATAGAGGCCACCCTAGCCTGGACTGCCGGTACTGAAGCCTCCAGGATGACATCTGGCAAAAGGAGGGATGGAACCCATAATTTGCCCAAAACGGAGATTGATTCGTGGAGGTGTGAACCAAATTATTATATGCAAATTCGGCACACGGAAGAAGAGATGCCCAGTTGTCCTGGGTAAAGGTAGAGAAGCATCTCAGGTATTGCTCCAATGTTTGGTTGGTCCTTTCTGTTTGTCCGTTACTTTGTGGATGGTATGCGGACGACAAACAGACTTGGATTTGTAGAGTCCTGCACAATGATTTCCAGAATCTGGAAGTGAACTGCACCCCTCTGTTGGACACAATACTACTTGGTAGTCCATGTAGTCGGACAATTTCTTTAATGAATATACAGTGGGTACTGAAAGTATTCAGACCCCCTTAAATTTTTCACTCTTTGTTATATTGCAGCCATTTGCTAAAATCATTTAAGTTCATTCTTCTTCCTCATGAATGTAAACATAGCACCCCATACTGACAGAAAAACACAGAATTGTTGACATTGTTGCAGATTTATTAAAAAAGAAAAACTGAAATATCACATGGTCCTAAGTATTCAGACCCTTTGCTGTGACACTCATATATTTAACCCAGGTGCTTTCCATTTCTTCTGATCATCCTTGAGATGGTTCTACACCTTCATTTGAGTCCAGCTTTGTTTGATTATACTGATTGGACTTGATTAGGAAAGCCACACACCTGTCTATATAAGACCTTCCAGATCACAATGCATGTCAGAGCAAATGAGAATCATGAGGTCAAAGGAACTGCCTGAAGAGCTCAGAGACAGAATTGTGGCAAGGCACAGATCTGGCCAAGGTTACAAAAAGATTTCTGCCCAGCCAGAGCCCTGATTTAAACCCAATTGAGCATCTCTGGAGAGACCTAAAAATGGCTGTCCACCAATGTTTACCATCCAACCTGACAGAACTGGAGAGGATCTGCAAGGAGGAATGGCAGAGGATCCCCAAATCCAGGTGTGAAAGACTTGTTGCATCTTTCCCAAAAAGACTCCTGGCTGTATTAGATCAAAAGGGGGCTTCTACTAAATACTGAGCAAAGGGTCTGAATACTTAGGACCATGTGATATTTCAGTTTTCTTTTTTAATAAATCTGCAACAATGTCAACAATTCTGTATTTTTCTGTCAGTATGGGGTGCTATGTGTACATTCATGAGGAAGAAGAATGAACTTAAATGATTTTAGCAAATGGCTGCAATATAACAAAGAGTGAAAAATTTAAGGGGGTCTGAATACTTTCCGTACCCACTGTATGTGTTGTATCCTTAGCTGAGGGGGTGCCCATCATAAGCAGGAAGTGAACCATCTTGGACAGTCTTTCGACTACTACCAAGATGGTGGTGAATCCGTCTGAAGGGGGTAAGTGGACAATAAAATCCATCGATCTCATCCTCCATGGCTGTTCCGGAACAGGGAGAGGTCTCAGCAAGCCCCAAGTCTTGGTATTGTGACCTTTACTTCGGAGACAAATCACACAGGAGTCAACAAAATCTTTACAATCCTGTCTGAGATTGGGCCACCAGAAGGATCTTTGAACAAGATCACACGTTTTTCTGACGCCAAAGTGGCTGGTAAGGAGGTGATCATGACAAGCCTTCAGGACTTGGGGTCTCACTTCAGGAGGGATAAAAATTTTGTTGTCATGCCATAAGAGATTCCCGTCTCTTTGTAATGCCAAGGTTTTGGCTTCTGGGTACCGGGCAGAGGCTTGCTTGATACTTGTGCTTAGATGGGTTTGGAGCAGCAAAAAGTTGTGTGGTGACAGGATTGTGCTGGGAGTTGGTGTTTCCGGGGTCTCTGGGAACATGCGGGAAAGAGCGTCAGCCTTCCCATTTTTGGATCCTGGGCGATATGTAAAGTGGAAGTTGAACCTGGAAACCTGGAGAAGAATAAGGCCCATCGAGCTTGCCATGGTCTGAGTCGCTTGGCGGTCCTGAGGTACTCCCGGTTCTTACAATCTGTAAAGATCATGATGGGGTGTGTAGCGCCTTCCAGTAGGTATCGCCATTCCTCCAGTGCCGACTTGATGGCTAGTAGCTCCTGGTCACCGACATCATAATTCTTCGCCGGCGGAGTCATCTTCCTGGAAAAGAAAGCGACAGGGTGAAACAGGCCTTTGGGCCCCTGACGTTGAGACAGAATGGCTCCTGTGGCAACTTCAGAGGCATCTACCTCAAGAACAAAGGGCAAAGCTCGATCTGGGTGTTGCAGTACTGGAGCGGATGTAAAGAGGATCTTAAGCTGATCAACGGCTAACTGGGCTTCCTGAGGCCATTGGAACTGAACCTGCTGGCGGATTAACTGGGTAATTGGAGAAATGATCATGTAAAAGTTAGCGAACCCGACAAACCTCTGGATGTCTTTTTTGTCTGTGGGAGCTGGCCAATTGAGAATAGCAGCCACCTTCTGTGGTTCCATAGAGATCCGTTCTGTGGAGATGATCAGTCCCAGAAACTGAATGGACAGTTTTTCAAACTCGCACTTCTCTGCCTTTGCATACAGTCCATGTAGCCTTAATGTGGCCAAGACCTTTTTTACATGTACCCGATGAAGATCCAGGGAGTCAGAGAAGATGGGAATATCATCTAGATACACTATTACAAAGTGATCTAGGAACTCTCGAAAAATGTCATTTACAAAATGTTGGAAGGTGGCTGGAGCATTACATGGTCCAAAGGGCATGACTAGATCTTCAAAGTGCCCGAAGCGGGTCCAGAAAGCTGTCTTCCACTCCTCTCCCTCACGAATGCGGACCAAGTTGTAGGCACCGCATAAATCTAGCTTGGTAAAGATTCGGGCAAAACAGAATCTTTGGAAGAATTCAGGGACAAGAGGGAGTGGGTAACGATTTTTAATCGTAATTTTATTAAGTTCCAGATAATCCACACAAGGTCTCAGTGAGTGGTCTTTCTTCTGGAGAAAGAAGATACTGGCGCCAGCCGGAGAGGAGGAGGGTGTAATGTTCTGGTACTTTGGGTACCCTAATTACTCTTTCATAAGTGTATGCGCCCCACCATTCTCTTTTGGTAAGGTGCGCATACACCTTTAAGACTGATGCTGTCATCACTGAGCGCCGGACTGGATGGCTATTTAGATCGCCGGCTCTCACTCACATGTGTTCGTTCAAACTGCTTTGTGCCTTGATGCTAACCTGTCTTGAAGCTCACATGCTTGCAAGCATACCTCGCTGTCGGAACCACGCTGCGCTGATCCCTGTATCCCGCTACCGGATCATCCGCTCTTGCTGAACCTCTCCTCTGCTACATTGCTATTAGTGATAAGTACCCCACAGGGGAAACCTCTATAACCTTTATACTAAAGCTTACACTATCTAGCTCTGCATACTAAGGACTATTACTACATCTGCATTATCTAAGATTGCTAGCTCTTGAGCCTACTACCACCTGTTCTTGCACTGGGTTGATCTCTCTTGTATGTCCACCTGATACTCTATCATCTACTACCATACATGATTGCTAAACCTATCTGCATCCCATCTGCTACTATCTTACTTTCAAGAACATTTCCTTTCAAGTGTCTGTCATCTACCATCTCTACCCAACCTGTCTCTTCAGCCTATCATCACTGTGTTACTATATACATAAGTCACTCTAGGAAACATCTTATTGAGTGTGTGTATTTACTTGCTGAATTGAGATCATCCACACATGATGAGTCATTGAGAGTTGGGAATGGTGTCTCAGCGTTTCTCTACATGACTACTGAAGTGGAATATTTCTGCAGCTGAAAATCCACATCATACGTAAAACGCAGGAGCGTTACAGAGGGGTGAATGAACTCTTTCTCGAGATTTTCATTGATATAAAGGCGTAGACCCTCCAATTCAACTTTGGAGAGAGGGAAAATTCGCCCAAAAGGAATTTCCGCACCTGGAAGTAGCTCAATAGGGCAATCATAAGGCCAATGAGGTGGTAGGACATCAGCCTTTCTCTTGTCAAAAACATCCAGGTAGGAGTGATAAGCTGGTGGTACTACTTGGCTAGTACTGGTGATGGGTTGAACAGACAGACAAACGGGAGGCTTGCTGATTTCGGGGACAAAGCAGTGCTGCTGGCAGTATTCGGAATTGAAGGAGATTCTCCCCGATGGCCAATCAATTTGAGTATTGTGCGCCTGGAACCAAGGAATTCCGAGAATAATAGAAAACATAGGGGAACACAAAATGTCAAAGCAGAAAAATTCCTCGTGACCAGAGTTTGTCCAGGTTAGTATGGGGATAGTCTCCTGTGTCACGGGTCCAGATCTGGGGATAGTCCCATCAGCTAGATGGACTTCAAGTCTCTGCTTCTTATTCCTAAGCAGTATTTGCAATCTCTTTGCCAAGGTGATGTCCATGAAGCAGCTGCATGCTCTGGAGTCAAGGATTGCCTGGAGCAGGATCCCTCTTCTGCCACCTGCAACGAGATGGGTAAGAGAAGGTGAGCAGGAGGGGATCCAGAGACCTGGAAGTAGACAGGACAAGTCTTTTGTAGCGTGCCTCATTTTCTTTCCACCACTGAAGAGGATCACTTCTTCTGTCAACTGCTGGTTCCTTCAAATAGAGATGAAATTCATCATCCAGGCTCATTATTGCCGATTCTGATGAATCCTCTTGTCACAAACCTGGTTGGAGGCTGAGGTGACGAGAGGGCTCCCCTTGCTCCTGAGTGCAGAGCACCCCTGGAGATGGTGACAGAGGGTGCTGTGTCCAAAGGTGCACGGGTTGCCCATCAGGTGTAGCTGTTTCAGGAATCGGATCCGCAGTAGATAAGACAGTCACTTGGATCACTGGAAGTGCAGGCAGGTTAGTGCAATCAAGGTCAGAAGCCAGGCTGAGGGTCATACACAGATAGTCATTCAGGAAGCAGAGGCAGATAGAATAGTCGGGGTCAAGCCAAGGTCAAACACTGAAGACAATCAGGAGCAGGCAGGGAGAAGTCAGTAAGGCAAGCCGGGTTCAGAGCAGGAGAAAGCCAGAGCAGGTCATGGATAGCCGGGTTGGTAACGGGTAATCAATCAAGCAGGAGTTTCAAGGCACAAGGAAATCAGGTACTAGCTGAAGATAATCCAGCAATGAATGGCAACCAGTGCTGAGTTTATATAGGAAATGGATGTTGATAATTAGCACTAATTAGGACGTCCCACGTGGCCATTTTGGAAATTGATATCTGCCATTTCCTGAGAGTCCTGTGCGGCCATTTTGGAAATTGGCATATATGCCATTTCCTGACAGTCCCGTGTGGCCATTTCGGAAATTGGCATAGCTGCCATTCTTGATCAAGTTCTTCCCTGACACCTCTACATGAGGCCCCAATAAAACGCTGAACATTGCATCTATTTGACCACGATGAATTTTCTCTTCTGTCCGTTGTCTTTTGGGACATTTTTCTCCTGCATCCTGCTCTTCCACATCAGAAACCTTCTCTTCTTGTCCTTGACTTTTCTTTTCATCAGGAGGAACCTCCTGCACCTTCTGTTGAATATCTTCTGTCAGCCATTGCTTTGCCTTGGCCAATACATCATCAGAGGAGAAAGGATGGTTCTTGTATCGAGGATCCAAAAGACATGAAAGCACAACAGTTTTATTCTCCTCATGCTTCTCAAACCTTTTGGTGAGGCTGTCCCTCATGGCCTGCTTACATGCTTTGATGCCACGTGTGTTGGGTCCTTCATTCTGTTGAAGAAGCATCTTCAGGACTCACACATGGGATCACAGAGGAAACTCACCTCCAGTGTCACTTCCTCAATGGGTATGAGCGTCTCTATAATGTTCCCTACTATGTCCCACTGATCTGCAGTAGGGAAAGAATGTCCTTCAAGTCCATATTCACCAGAATATATAGTGAGAGCTCGCTTCTGCTCCAGCATCCTCTGTAACATGTGTAGCGTTGAGTTCCATCGTGTTGGAACAGCCTGTATCAGGTTGGTTTTGGGTAGGCCAAGGTCTTCCTGAATGTACCCCAGTCACTGCTTGGCAAGAACAGAATGGTGGAAATGGCCTGTGCACTTCTTCAGCATGGTAATAATGTCCACCAAAGATTTCTGGTGTGACAGATCATCATTTACCACCAGCTGGAGGGTGTGTGCCATGCAAGTCTCATACCTTTAACCATGTTCGCTCAACTGTCTTGCAGCATAAGCATCACTCGGTCTTTGCTGATTCCCCATTCCTGTAGCATGCCTAGAAACATTTCTTTAATGTTCTCCCCAGTGTGGGATCCTTGCATCACTTTTGTATTCAACACCAAATGCCTTCTTGTCCATCCGCTGTCAATGTAGTGGCATGTAAGACTCATTAGTGATTCTGTTTGTCCTGACCAGCAGTCCATCGTGAATGAGAGTGAGTTGCCAGCATTCTCTGGTTTCAGCATAGTCTTAACTTTGTCAACGACCTTTTGGTGAATCTTTTGCAGCATTTCAGTTTGATAAAACTTGTCACTCTTCAGTGTGTATCTTGGCTCCTCAACTATGGACATCAACTGCTTAAATCCAGGGTCAGACACTATTGTAAATGGCTGGTTATAAGTGACCATCATCTCTGTGATTACTCTGTCCAGCAGTTGTGATATTCCATCAGATTTTTGCCACCTGTTTTTTTCCTGAAACATTTCTGTTATTGTTGCCTGGGATAGGGATGATTCACCTTGTGATTAATTTTGTTTTTTATGTCTTGCATGATACAATTCAAGATGATGAACTCTTAGATGGGCCCAAAGATTAGACGTATTTTTGTTTTTTGCAGTTATTGATCCCATGCTCACACTGTTTTTGCATGTTTTGCACAGTGCTACTGATTTTCCTGGCAATGGAGAAGAGAAATACTCCTAGACCACAGTTTTAATTTTTCTATCTCCATCCATCTCCATTGAAACAATAAAGAGTCAGTCAGAGTCAGACACTATTTTTCTGCTGACACAAAATGGCTGCCTGGCACCCTGTTGTGGTGGGTGGCTGTCTGGCTGGCAGGCACCGTGTGGTGGGTGGCTAGCTGGCACCCTGTGTTGGCTGGCACCCTGTTGTGGTGGGTGGCTGTCTGGCTAGCAGGCACCGTGTGGTGGGTGGGTGGCAGGCTGGCACCCTGTGGTGGCTGGCACCCTGTTGTGGTGGGTGGCTGTCTGACTGGCAGGCACCGTGTGGTTGGGTGGCTGGCTGGCACCCTGTGGTGGCTGTCTGGCTGGCACCCTATGTGGTGGTTGGCCTGGCATGTACAGGCCCAGGGCCTGTGGCTGGAGAGCTGGTACAGTCAGGACAGAGGAGGACTTAGGCAGGGCCTGTGGCTGGCTGTCTGGTTGGACTGTGTGGGACTGGGTTGCTGGCTGGCACCGGGCAGCTGTGGGTGGTGGGTGGCCGCGGCGGCTGTGTTACAGAACAGAGAGATACAGAACATTTGTCAGAGTGTTTGTTGGTCACTGTTATAATTTATCACAGAACAGATAGAATACAGAACGTATGTCAGACTGTTGGTCACTGCCGCTCACTAGATGTAGCAGAATTCTTCTTGTCCTGACTCTCCCGACCGACCATTCAGACTCCAGTGTGGCAGCGGCAGGTAAGACACTGTAGGAGGCAGAGGGAGACGGCCTAAGAACTGTCCAGTGTGCGGAGGCGCATGGCGCAACATACGCGATGATGTCACGACAATATTGGCAATATTGGTAAATCAAAAGCCGATTTCGATATATCGGGGAAAGCCCATATCGGCCCTCGATATATAGGCTGTGCCGATAATAGGTCGATCTCTAATGTCAATGCCTGCCTCCAAACACCTGCAAAAAATGCCTGAAAAACACCCAAAAGAACGTCAGAAAAAGGCCCCAAAAAAACGCCTAAAAACAATACGCTCAGGTGTGAATGGTGTGAATGTGTAAAAATATTAATGAACAAAAACAAACAAATGAAAAGTTTAAATATTAATGATTACAAAGAATGCAAAGAAATTTAAACGTGCAATCAGGGCAGCTAAAATAGACCACGACAGGCACATAGGCGGAGGAGAGTAAAAAAAACACCCCTAGAGTTCTTCAAATAAATATATAAACAGTAAAAAAGTGAGGCCAGAACATATTGGCCCCATAAAGGATGATGAGGGGAATTTGGTTACAATAGACAAAGAGAAGGCAACGTTTTCACCAAGGAAATGGTGGGATAGAATAACCAATACTGTAATGTTAATAAAACATAATTAACAATTAAAATATTTAACTTAACATAAGTAAGTCACAAGGATCAGATGGCTTACACCCGAGGGTCCTTAAGGAACTCAGTCATGTGATAGCCAGACCATTGTTCCTAATTTTTATGGACAGTTTACTGACTGGAATGGTACCAGCTGACTGGAGAAAAGCCAACGTGGTACCAATATTTTAATAAGGACCAAGATATATCCCTGGGAACTACAGGCCAGTTAGCCTAACATCAATAGTCTGCAAGCTATTGGAGAGGGTGATAAGGGACTATATCCAGGATTTCAGTAAATAAAATGGTATCATTAGTGGTAATCAGCACGGATTCATGAAGAATTGTTCTGGCCAGACCAATCTATTAACATTCTATGAATGTGAGCTGCCATCTAGATAAAGGAAGGCCTGTGGATGTGGTGTATCTGGATTTTGTATAGGCATTTGATACAGTTCCCTACAAAAGTTTACTTTGCAAACTAAGGTCTGTCAGCATGGACTATAGGGTGAGTACCTGGATTGAAAACTAGCTACAGTGGCGGGTCCAAAGGGTGGTGATAAATAGCAAGTACTCGGAATGGCCCAGGGTAGTAAGTGGGGTTTCCCAAGGGTCTGTCCTGGTACCAATTCTGTTTAATTTATTCATAAATTATATAGAGGATGGGATAAACAGCTCAATCTCAGGATTTGCAGATGATACAAAGTTAAGCAGGTTATAACTTCTGCGCAGGATGTGGAAACCATACAAGAAGACCTAAATAAAATACCAGGGTGGGCAACTACATGGCAAATGAGGTTTAATGTTGAAAAATGTAAAGTAATGCATTTGGGTGCTAAAAATATGAACGCAAATTACTTGCTAGGGAGATAACCTCTGGGGGAATCTAGGATGAAAAAGGACCTGGATGTCCTAGTAGATGAAAGGCTCAGCAATGGCATGTGATCTAAAAACATGCAAGCAGCTCTGTTTAGAATAAATAGTCCTTAATCCAGCATGGATGAAACAAAGTCCAACAATAAAAGGGATTCTCCACCCAGGTGTTAGAAGCATGCAATGGTGAGCTCGATCCTCCACCTCCACCACACACTGACTCTTACCAAAAACTATGGGCCACTGTTTCCACAATGGCCAGACAGTGCAGTGGGTGATTCAAAGGATCATTCAGCCTTAGACATCCTGACCGATCTGATGATGGAAATTCTTCCGGGACCAAAAAGTTCCAAGACTGAAAGCAGCACTCATAACTCGGCAT